>NW_022475327.1:0-159264 GCF_009193585.1 Aspergillus caelatus | reverse complement strand
CCAAAAAAAAAAAAAAATCAAAAAGCAAAATAAAAAAATAAAAAAAAAGAGAGAGAGAGAGAGAGGAAGGAGGAAGAGCTTGCCAGGATAAACGATATACACTATGGAGGGAAAGAAGCAACAAGAATGACTACGCCGAAGCTAAAGTGGCGATGGAGCACTCCACCTAACATCCAAACAGAGTCAGATGGACCGAGACGGCCGCAGCCCTGCGTAAAGGGACTAGATAAGGGGTAAGGAATGGTTCACGATCCAACTTGCAAGTATGTCCGACTAATTCTTCATTTCAACGCAGGTCGCCTGTCTTCTCAGCGGACGTTTACAATTCACAGTCATGATTGCATGTAAATTTTCCGAAGTGGAACCTGCGACCAAAACCATCGCATCGCATCGTGCGGGTCAACGAGTCTGGGACACCCTAGTCCGGCACCCACAGCCATCCTCCTGGCTAGCCAACCGTTGTTTGAAGGGTAAATAGACCCTTGTTGGCTGGAGCTCATCCGACACCAATGTCGTTTTAGTGAGCACTGGTGCACCATGTGGAAGGGCTACCGACAGCGCTAGTCGTGCGTTGGCTCCATAATCCGCCGGAGACCGGGTTAGATCAAGGACCAAGTCCTCAGCCTAAGAACCACTTAGTTTAGCTGCTACCCACCTCCCATCCGTCCATCCCAAGAGGATACACATGCAAGTGACTCTCTCGGGCAGAAGTTGTTCGCAGGGAGTCAGGGAAAAGCAGGAGGCGGGTGAAAATCTAAAATAACCGTTGGTTTCAAGTTGGACAAGTTCCTCATTCTCCTTCCCAGGATGGGGTATTAGTCTATCAGAGAAAAGGACGAGTCCACCTACAAGGACGATCGATCGACCGTTACTAGCCGGGTCCGCTGTCAACCACGCTCGGGTACACGCCCATCCCAGGGTGCGCGTAGAAATTTAGAAAAGACAGAACCGACCGTATACGTAGGAGTGGTACGTACAGCTTCTCGGACTATGTTAGCCAGAGGGCCACCAGATGGAGCAGCAGGTAAGACCACCATGCCTATCTCAGCATAGCTCAAGAGATGGCCAGGGTTTGCGGAGAAAATGAAGAATGTTTCCGAGTTTCGAGCCTCCTGCGGCCGAAGAGAGAGTGCTATTGAAGACGAGCGCAGGAAAGGCCAGGGAGCGGACCATGCACTGGGCGACCTGAACGGTCATTGAACCGAGCGTGACGCTAAAAATCGTGCAGTCAACGGTTGACTCGGTTGAGTGGCGGCCTCATGTGCTCTCCACTTGGAAGAGGGGGACAAATTGTCTGGGAGAGACTAAACGATTCCATTGGCTCCACCGAGACAACTTGCATGAAACAGTTCAGGGAAATGAGACTGGAGGAGGGAAGTGGATAGAGAAGAAGATGAGAACCAATGTATTGTTTTGACGGCCCAAAGCAAATTAAAGGTAACATACGTGAACATTAGATAAGATGTCGGAAACCGAAATAAGATTTACGGAAGAATAAGTAAAAGGAAAAAGGGACAGAAAAGTTTTGGAAAAAAAAAATAAAAAGGTTCTGAAGATAGGGGAACCGACAGGTGGAAACAACGACAGTGGGGCATTTATCCAGCAATGAGAGTCAGGAGCAGGACTTGACCTTTTAGGTATTTAGGGTTAATCGACAGTGAAAGTTAGCCCAAGGTACACACTCAATGAAGGTGTATGTACCTATGAATGAACGTATGTATGTACAAATGTACTCATGTAGGCAAGCCTGTCTGTTTGTCTGTCTACTTATCTCTATATCTTAAATTGTTGTAAGGGGGGTAATGGTATGCATTTAAATATGATCAATAAGAAGCCGTAATATTATTACACGCCGTGATTAATATCAACACAACTACCGAGGATGCAGAAGTGGCTGCAGCTAATTGACTCACGTCAGTTGGCATGAATATAAATTTTATCATAAATTGCATGAGTCGTGTCCTTCGTAAGTCGGTACGGTACGGTACCTTAATATTCCCTGGTGCCTACTATACTACCTAAAGATACTGGTAGGGTATGTACTGTATATGCCAGATTTTTACCCAGATGATGGGATCTTAAATCCTAGTGGCTAACAGATAGCATTGTACATACCTAGGCATTTCTGTGCCTTAATGCAAAAGCTATCTGTATACTTAGAATGCCCTCAACACAAGTCGTAGCCTCGTAGGCCACCAAGGAAAACAAGAGAGGGTGAGGAAATCATGCTTCGGATAGTTCCAGGACCACCTAGACCGGAGTTTAATCCCCATCCGATGCTGGCCATAACGCTCAGCTACTAGTAGTCAGAAACTTACTTATGGAAAGGATCGAAACGGCGTAATGGTTCCTCGGTTTGTCTTGGCTTTCTTTCTTCCATGTCTTCTTCCTCTGTCACTTTTTAAGTTTTTACTTTTTACTTTCTTATTTCTTTCTTTTTTTTCCCTTTTCATTTTATTTTATTTTCTCTTCCCTTTATTTTATTTTATTTGATCTGATTTTAATATAATTTTTTTTTTTCATTAAGTATTATTTAATATCTCTACCTTTTTAAAACAATAAACGCGCCGGATGATTCCCGATCGAGGAATAAGGGGAGGTATCTCCGTACTCTGTATGGTTTAGTGATTTGTAGTGATGATGGCTGAGTGCAATAGCTTCGGTCAACTCCTGACTGTCTTGAACTAAGTAAATACCCGACTGGATGTTCCAGGCAAAATCTCGGGACTGAGTAACTTTCAATTGAGATTCCGATTGCATTGATATTTATTATTTTTTCCCTTTCCTTTTTTTTCCCCCTTTCTTTTATTAATAATATTATTTCTTCTTCTTTTCGATTCCTACTTCCATTTCACCTTTTATCTTCTTAATCCCCACCCCCTAACCCCACCCTTTCCACCAAAAAATCTGAAAACGGACGTTCTCTAGGGATACTTGTTCGGTATACCCGATAAGTGGGGGGAGAGAGGATAGGAATCGCTTACATCGATGTGGATATATGGAGATGAGAAGTGGCATGACTTTCAGCTGGAATGCAAGAGCCACATTGTGAAAAAGTAAGCGTCGAGTGGATCATCCTCTGAGGGCTTGAGGACGATCACAGCTGAAGAGAGTAATCAACATTCATTCCCATCGTGTGGGTGCGGGGAAGGAGATCCCAGGAATCGCGGCCGATCGAAGGTGAGTGGGTGAGAAGGATGGGGAGGAGCAACTTTAATCTCTTTCAAGGCTTCTCGTGGATGCCAAGAATGCTGGCGGCCCCTTCTAATTTCATTCGGTCTCTACGGACTGCAGTTCGAATCAACAGAAAACTACATCATAGGTCTCAAGGCTCTTACTGCTTCTGTTGGACGGTGGAAACAATTCCCGCTAACAAGTGGGTACTGCTATCGATCCCATTACGCAAGCCAACAATTGGCGCTGCGGTTCGGGTGCCAGATTTCGGCCAAATTGTTCCGAGTCCAATGAAGTTACTGTGTACTACAGAACTAAACGAAACCGGGTAGAAGAAGACGGGCGGGTAAAAAAAAAAAAAGGGGGGGGGGGAAGAAACAGGAAAAGAGAAAAGCAAAAGAAAAGTAAGCGAAAGGGAAGAGCAATGAAACGAGGAGAAATAAACAATAACAACAAAAATAATAGCATGCATGTATACATGCATATATACACACCACTCCAAAGTTTATCAGGGCCTCATAGTATTTTTCCATGGCGGTACCCCTGTCGGTATGAAATCAATTGCGCGATTGGTACGTATCATCTCCGATGCAGGTTCCTGCGGGAACCATTGTGGAAAAAGTGTCTGTGCGGGTCGGTTGGTAACAGTGAAACGTCGTTTAGCCCTGACATTCCATCTTTGGACCACCACTTAGTCCTCTAGGGCGAATGAGGAACTGCCTATATCCTCGATCTACGAATCAGAAGCTTTGCACCTATACATCCACTCTCCGTAGGTTCTGTACCTAGGTACTTTACATACTGTGCCTAGGTAGGTATGTATTGAACCTACTTGCTGCTCTCTGTTATGTTATTTACTAGGTACATTCATTTATTATTGCTTGCACGGATTTAATATAATAGATTGAAGAGCCCCTGACGAAAAGAAGAATAATTAAAAAGCAATTCTAGAACAGGAACCGAACGACTGGCATGCGAACGTTATCGGTGGAGGACTTGCTTCCCCGTCACCAAAACTATTTTTTTTAAACTTTTCAGCCGGGATCTCTCTCGCTTGGAGAGATACTATAAAATCTAGTTGGCATACAGGTCACTTTCACCATGGTTCGGAGCCGAGTCATGACCCTTCGGCTCTGTAGTAATCATTACCCCAAAGACGTAGGCAGAAGTGTAAGAGATGAACTGGGACAAAACCAGCACAAACCGAAAGATGATATACCCGGATACTGATACGAAATAGGCACCCCCACCCCACCAAAGGAAACACCCTAAGTATGTATATACACAGTTGTTCCTTTGATTGCAAATACATACATACCTTCTACCTAGGGTAATTTTACTTGAAAGTTAACTATCAGGTTGACAGAGAGATCAAGCGTCTATCGGGTTAGGATGGTGAAACGTGGCGTATCAGATCACCCGGATTCCCTTGGACCCAGTAATCTCACTGTAATCTCGCATGACAGCTACTATCAAGGGGCATTCTAAGGTAAGGAGTAAGAAATCGTTCAGTGTGTTCGGGTGATATACTTACGATCCTTACGTAGCAGATAGATAAATAGATGGATGGATAGGTTGTACAATGAGATCCACGGTTATGCAGGTACGTCCATGTAATATTAGAGTTGTTGATCCCCGAGACATTCGGACCCTCGCCCGTAGCTTATCCGTCCGCGTTGCCAAAGAAGCGGCGCGCTCCCTAAGCCATTCTCAGCAACCGTGGTCACTGGCAAATTCATCCTCGCACCTCAGACTACGAGGAATTAATCCCCTCCCTGGGTCTCGAAGTGGATTGTCAGGAAACCTTCAATTTCCGGTCAGCAGTACCGTTACTATGTCCTTACCCCTCTCATTACTCTTTTGCCGCCTCCCTGTTGGGACCCCATGAGCTCCTAAGAGTTGCTCCTGCTTGCAGAGTATCTAATAGGGCGGAGGGAAAACTTCGGGTGTCGCCACACTGAGGACTAAACTGCACGCCAGATGAGGGTCATCAAAATGAGGCCAATCAAAAGGGCCAAGATCCCCCGCCGTAATCTCCCATTTCAGGTCTCGTCATAATGAACACGCCCCAACTCTTCTTAGAAAACTCAGTCCGCATACTAAATGTCCCTTTCATATTTTACGATACTGCAGGAATCCTGCATAGCGTTGTGACAGTGACGCATACAAGCACATGAAATCATCAAATGGTGTATCGAATTCAGCATCCATCACGACCGTAGGGGTTCGTTCTTCGGCGCCAACGAGAGCCAATCATGATAATGCGTTCTCTGGCCGCATGTGTGGCGTTCTTCATGTGCCTGCTGCTGCTGCATCCTTCGAATCCGCTGAACTTTTCTCGGTGGCAATGGTGGCATTCGCTTGTTCGGAGCTGGCAGGCCCATGATCATGCCCCAAACCACCAGACTCGCCCTCGGCCGAGATTTTCGTCATCGTCTCATGGGCCTGAGGGGTGCCTTCAAGAACTTGGGGAGTGCCTTCGGAAGGCTGTGGGGTCTCAAAAAGCAGCTTTAGATTTTTGCCATCCTCAATCTTGTCGAACGCTGCGAGCTTGCTTTTAGCGGAAAGTCTTAATATACGCCAAGTCTTGCTCGCTTTAGCGCGTGTCGCGTTCTCTTTATCCTCCTTTGTCTGGGCAGTATCCATGTCTAACTCATCGTCCATTATACCCATCATAAACGAATCAGAGGAAGGTACCGTGAACCTTCGATATTGTTAGCTGGCAACTAATCAGGTTTCCAATGATCCGTGGGTGCGCTTACCTTTGAGGTTCCTTAAGCCTTTTAAGACCTGCTAGTGATTCGCCTTCGGAGAGGAAGTTCAAATTTAGCGAACCCATGGGTGAAGACCGAAGGCGCTTGTTGGCGTAGACTTTAGTTGCATACTCACGAGCACCGAGGTAGTCCGATACGGAAACAGGAGGTCTCTCAATCAATGGACAACCTTCGGCTTTCCAACGAACCCAATTCTTGTCCCTCGACAAAACGGTGTCCACCATTCGATAGTAGAATTTTCCACCAACGCCTTCCTGCAAATACTCTTCTATCGCCTTTCTCATCTTGACTGCCCATTTAGCCTGCAACTGTTAACAGTGTCCATGAATCTAAGTATCGGTGGGTGTCCCTACATCGTCCTCATTCAACACAAAACCGTAGAGTACAGATTTGTTAGTCAACTCGGCTAGCTTTGCTTTTGCCTTAGGAGTAAGCGAGAGCATGAAATCCAAGAGAATAAGCGCCTGAACCAGAACATGCCTCCGAAAGGCTGTGTCATTGACCTACATATAAGAGTTAGCACAAGCTACCGAAAGAAAGCCAAGCAAAGAACCTACCTCAAGGTCAAATAGATCCCTGCTTGTCAGATACTTCGGGTTGAAACTACTCGCAATTTCTTGGCCGTCCGCAGTTCTCTTCCGTTTGTTGGATTTTCGAAGCTCTTCAGACGTCTTGCTCGTGCCTGAACTTTCAAGGTCTGTGTTAACTGATTTGAAGGCAGAAAGAGTAGCCTCAAGTCCCGTCCTGAATGTGGTGAAGTGTTGAGGATCGAATATCTTTGTTGGGGCAGAGAAATACGCCTGGAGGCCCCAGAACATAGGGTAGAGCTTGTTCAAATCGTTCGCCTTCTCATCAACACCTTCATCTTGCGAAATGATGACTTTCGGGGCTGCCGGTTGATCTTGAACAGGGGCCTGAGGATCCGCGAGAGACGGCGGTTCAGTATTGTTGTTTTCTTGTTGGCTTTCAATGGTCGTTGACGGTCTCTGCTCGTCAGACATTACCACATCCGCATCATCTGGCATGATGGTGTCGGGTTCAGGGATTTCGTCGTAAGTAGTGACATTCTCGGTATGATATTCGCCCCGCAGATTGACGGCGCTCTTGTCTCCTAGCGGGAAACTCTGGAAGAGGAAAATAAAGACACGTCCACAAAATACAGTATCTTCGGCTCGTGAAAGCCTCCGCAGCAATTCGTTGCAGGATCTCAGAATGATCAAACTTTTCTGCTTAAAGTGTTTCTTCTGCGGTGTCAAATAGTTGCACTAGAGAGGATTTCGAGTTGCACCTACTTTAGTATTTCGTTCTCTCCGAGACTCGAGGTAGTCAAAAACTTTGCGACAGCCATCAATAGTTTGGCTATCAAGTAATTCCTCAATCAGCCAAAATATAAGACCGGGCTCACACTGTTCTGCGGACACGTCAGGATACCATCTAGGCCGCGAGACCAAATTCCAAACGAACCATTGTCCGAAAAGATTGAGATTATGTCGAGCAAATTCCATATTTGTATAAAGGACGGCTCATCTATGGATGTAGTGGCCTTCATAAAGTGCCAATTAGCCATGACTGAACTCCATGGATAGCCAGGAAGACAATCGCAACATTGAAGCCACTTACAAGCAGACTGTAAAACCTCTCCCTGAATGCAATTTCAACTGCAGCAAATTGCGTCTGTTGGCTAAGCCGACTCGTGACCTGCTCATCATCGCCTTCGACTTTCCAGATCGCTTCTCCGAGGTGTGTTTCTGTCAACGGAGGTTCGATTTGCTTATCCGGTTTGACTAGTTCGGCTCGAGTAAGAAGATTATCAACTAATCTCCTATAGACGTGTATCGATTCAACATCTTCGTCGGCCATCCTTGCGGACAACAAATCCAAGTAAGGATGGGATAAAGGAGACGTGGAGATTGTGCTGTGTAAGGAGCTTCCGATACAACAAAGGATCACGGGGCCATGGCTGCGGCTCTGCGGGTTCTAGCCGCTGGAAGCAACTTCCTTAGCCGCGCGCCAGAAGCTTTCCCATCCCGCCGCAACGGACCACTTGCGCAGATAAATCCGACTCGGGCGCGGAGTCCTTTTTTATACAAATTTAACGTCAAGGAATGGGCCTACAATCACGTCAGGCAATGGCGCACGGCCTTGATTCCAGGCCCACCGTTGAAGATTTTCGCGATGACAGCGTGTGGGTGCAGTTAGCCAAAACTCACTGGCTCGAGACATCCAAGGTCCGGAAAGTCAAGCAGGATGTCATCAAGAAGGATATATGGGACCCTCTCGAAGCAGATAATTTCAGCTTTCGCTCGCTTCTAACGTTGGAAAATTTGAATATTTTAGAAAAGTGCGCATGCACTCGAAACGCTTCGTGATGTAATGCCTCGACTAACCGACCATTAGGTTCCTTTGGCCGACCTACACAGAAGACGCCTCGAACTACCATGTGTTGCTGCTGGCGCTAATCGTCACTGTCAAACAGCGGGAACATCTACCAATATGGGGTGAGTTTACCTTACTCCTACGTATTGTCAATCCTGTGCGAGTTATTCACAGAACATCCAGACATCTTCTCTGACCGACCGGATGACTTTTCCAACCTTTTCCATCGAATTCTCTCCATGAGTATCGACCAGTCCCTTCTTACATCGTCGCGCCTGTCCATCGTATCCTTCATTATTAGCTCCTTCCAATCCCTCGAGAATGTTTTGATACGAAAGGAATGTGCACCTCTGGTTTCTATATCAATTTGGCACAATCTCTCGAGTGACGATGCACGAGAACAGGTGCTCGGAAAGGGCCCAACGTTGAAGAAAGCGTGGAGAGCTGCCGCGAAGCGATATGACGCAGCAGACGAAGCGGCCAAAGCGAAGATGAGGTTTGACCGGTCATGGCTCTACACAATGCTTCTCGATTTTCTTCAGAGATTGAACGGCGCCGACAAAGACCAGGTGGATAACCTGCGTTACTGTGAGAGGTTTCTTGAATTTTTAGTGGACTTAGAAAGTCAACTTCCCACGCGACGATATGTCAACACGTTGCTGAAAGACCTCAATATCCTACCGGTAATTCGTTTATCGGAGCTCTACCGTTATTCGGAGAATGCGCTATTCCGTGACTTGCATAATCTATTAAAACATTTCGCTACATTTTCAATTGACGATTATACAGGAGAGAGTATGTCACCTCAGGCAGTGTATGATACTCACTGCCAGGAGCTAGCCCACTTGCAGCGAACTTCCATGAAATACTTTAAGGACAAATTGATGATTCTAGCTTTGTCGAATTATGGTTCAATTGAGCAACGTCCGGAGCTGGAAGGGCAGCTATCTTCCTTAGATGACTCTGAGCTCCGAAGCCTTTGTTCACACCTGGGATTTCGGACAGATTACCCAAAGCAATGTCAAATCACGCCCGATCGCCATCTGTATCTAGAAATACTCTTGTCCTTTTACGAGCGCAAGGCACCATTCCAGGATGTTGTATCGCGCCTAAGTGTTGTTCCGACAGAAGAAAACCTTTACGACCCAGCTTTACTGCGGAATGAAGCCTATGACGGATCTAGGCCACTTGCAATTCCAAAGTTGAACCTCCAATACTTGAGCCTGGGGGATTTTCTATGGCGCTCGTTTCTCTTGTATCGATCTGAAGCCTTCTTCCAGATTCGCAAAGATATGGAAACGATTGTCAAGCGTATGCAGCCCCGAGTCAGTCGAGACGGCAAAAGTCTGACTTTTGATGGGTTTTCCCGGATGGCTATCCCTATTTCGAAGCCTGCTATCATCGAGGTTGCGCCCCCGAAGGTTGGCTTCACCAACCCAGCTTTTGTGCGAGCTGAAATCGTGATCGAGGTTGGCAGGCTGGCAGACCACGTCCGAATGGAATGGGAGTCGCTCCGCCCCGATGACGTGGTTTTCCTTTTAGCTGTACAGCCTGGCGCTGCAAACAAATTGGCGTTTCAGGACCCCACCGCAATTGATAGCCCCAGCCTAACGCACCTCAGGACAGCGGAAATTGTGCAGGTACTTGATGAAAATGGCCGTCCATTGCGCGAACCCATCTCGGGGCAGACCAATGGCCATCGATCGAGGCCACGTATAAGGAGACTTTTGGTTAACCTTGACCCTGATGCCTTCAAAGCGGATAAAGATCGCAGCATGCATGGAAAGCCAGATATCTATCCGTTGGTCAATGTAGTCGCAAGGAGAAAGGGAAGGGAAAACAATTTCAAGTCTATACTGGAGACTATGCAAAGGCTCATTGTCTCCGACATTACTCTTCCTTCCTGGCTCCAGGACATCTTTTTGGGTTATGGGGACCCTGCAGGGGCCCGTTACACAGAATTGCCGAACAGACTCAAGTCAGTCGATTTTCGCGATACGTTCTTGGACTGGCAGCATCTGGTAGAGAGCTTCCCGGGGACAACAATTGAGCCTTCTGGCGAGGAGACATCAAGCTTCGGACCCCCATATGTGCTTGAATATGTTGAAGATTCCCAAAAATCGCCTTCGACGAATGCCTCCAAGAAGCGGCGGAGAGATCAAACCGAGAAGGACAAATCGTCCTCCTACTCACTTCGCGTTTCAACATATAAGCCGCCTAATCCAGGCCCTTACCCTGTCGATGCGCCCAAACTAAACTCTGTCCGGTTTACACCAGCTCAGGTGGAAGCTATCGCATCTGGGACACAACCTGGGTTGACTATTATTGTCGGACCTCCCGGAACCGGAAAGACGGATGTTGCAACGCAAATAATCAATAACATTTACCATGATTTCCCCAATGAGCGCACGCTTTTGGTTGCGCACAGCAACCAGGCGTTAAACCAACTTTTCCAAAAGATAGTTGCACTGGATATCGACGAACGCCACCTTTTGCGTCTTGGCCACGGGGAAGAAGAGTTAGAGACCGAGTCAAGCTATAGCAAATATGGCCGGGTTGAATCTTTCCTCGATAACCGTAACTATTATCTCTCTGAAGTTACACGGTTAGCATCATCAATTGGAGCGCAGGGCGCCCATGGAAACTCCTGCGAGACCGCCGGATATTTCAACACTGTATACATCCAGCCTGCATGGGCAAAGTTTTGGGACCAGGCCCGCACCGAAAATATCTCTCTCGAAGAGATCATTGCAGCTTTCCCATTCCATGCTTACTTTTCCAATGCCCCACAGCCCGTATTCGACTCTTCGAGTCCTAAGGAAGCAGTGCTAGATGTAGCAGAAGGTTGCCAGCGGCACATCGACAAGATATTCTCAGAGCTAGAAGATATCCGGCCGTTTGAGATCTTGCGGCAACCGAAAGATAAGGCTAATTACCTCCTGGTGAAGGAGGCCAGGATCATTGCAATGACTTCCACACATGCAGCAATGCGCCGCCAGGAGATTGCTGATCTTGGCTTTCACTATGACAATGTTGTGATGGAAGAAGCCGCGCAGATCACGGAGATCGAAAGTTTCATTCCCTCCGCCTTGCAAACAATGAAGGGTGGCCAGCTCTCGTTGAAACGCGTGGTACTCTGCGGCGATCATCTCCAGAATTCCCCAATCATCCAAAACCTTGCATTCCGGCAGTACGCGCATTTTGAACAGAGTCTTTTCCTTCGCCTGGTAAGACTGGGTGTCCCTGTAATTACACTTGATCAGCAGGGTCGTTCGAGGCGTAGCATTGCAGAACTATTTCGTTGGCGTTATAAGCAACTGGGAGATTTATCAGTCGTTGAGACAGCCGATGAGTTCAAGCAGGCGAATTCTGGGTTCCAGTTCGATTACCAATTCATCAACGTTCCTGATTACCAGGGTGCAGGTGAACGGGAACCCACTCCTCATTTCATTCAAAACCTGGGTGAAGCAGAATATGCCGTAGCCCTCTACCAATACATGCGGTTGCTTGGCTACCCAGCGTCGAAGATATCCATCCTTGCCACATATGCGGGACAAACAGCGCTGATAAGGGATGTCTTGAACCACCGATGCGCCAAGAATGCCTTGTTCGGAATGCCCAAGATCGTGACTACCGTGGACAAGTATCAGGGCGAACAAAACGACTGTAAGTCGAATCTCATTTATCTCTTCGGTAATTTTTTTTTTTTTTGCGAAGCCCTTTACTAACTTAGAGCTACAGATGTAATTCTCTCGCTCACAAGAACTCGTACGGTTGGTTACTTACGTGATGTCCGTCGTCTAACGGTTGCACTTTCTCGTGCCCGTTTGGGCCTCTACATACTCGGTCGGCGCGAGGTCTTTGAGTCGTGCTATGAGCTTAAGCCAGCATTTGACCTATTATTTCAACGCCCTGATAAGCTCATGCTTGCCCCAGGCGAAATGTTCCCAACCACGCGATCGCTGGACGACGAGGTTCAAGGCACGCCAATGGAAGGAGTGGAACATCTTGGCCAATACGTGTTTGAAATGACCCAGGCTAAGCTCAAGGCAATAGGAGAGCAAGATATCATGGTTGAGGACGCAATGCCCAATTGTGAAGAGGGTCTAGTGGATGAGGACGAGGTCATGCTTGGTGCAGGTGACGAACCAGATGAAGACCCTCTACACGAGCACGTCTTCACCGGGGTCTAGATCCCTTGCATTTCAACTAACACAAGTGCTTTTTGGTCTTGTATACAGGGTCATAGGATTGAGGATCGTGAGACCATGGGTTCCGAATAGCTGTAGAATGCTCAGTGATTGTGACGTTGTATCACGTCTGTCTTCGTGTTATCATGATTGTTGGTATAAGAATAAAAATGGCGGAATCTCAAACCCGAATAGGTTGGGAAATGACTGTTCGAGTTCTGATTTTTATTGGCAGCATACTACAGTGAAACGGTCTTGCAATGTGTATCTGATAACGCTCTCGTTCTATGGATAGCTTGCAGAAAGCCCCACGGCTATCTTAATATATGCGAGATGCTTGAAGAACTCGTAGGTTGCAGGGAAGGTCAACCACTAGCGTTTATACTGCCTATATATAACAGCGCTTGCGTCACTAGTAGGGTCCAAGTATATATAGGTGAATGACGGATGTTTAGTCTTCACAATATAACACTCTCCGTTCATGACTAACGCCCGCCAAGCTCCTCGACGATGTTCTGCGGGTCCTTCCAGGCGAGTGCAATATATCTATTGGAGGATTAGCACAGGTCGTATCCTCCGATGTGGTTGCATCGCGTAAAGGATACATACTTGGTGTGACTTCCTCTGGCAACAATTTCGCCTTTGCTGTTGATGAATTTGATAGATGTATATGCGAGCGTTTTGCCGACTGTTATATGAGTTAGACATTGTATTTAGTGACTGAAAAAAGGAAAAAGAAAAAAGAAAAACGAAAAAAGAAAAAAGGAAAAGGCGACTATGAATGTATCTATACGACCCGTATGATTGGGTTGATGTATTGATAGCTGGGGAACCTACATTTATCACAGCTAGCTTCCTGTAGCGATATTAGCATGCACAGATCCAGCAGCTAAATGTTGGGCTTGTTAATTGCCAGGCATGGGGTCTTTAATAACATACAGCCAAAATTTTATCTCCTACTTTACCTCCAGAGCTTAGATACGTCACTAAATAGACGGTCAGAGACTCATCCTGTACATTGGACATCCATCTCAAAGAGTGGCTTGGGATGTAGCTTACCATTGAGATCGGTCGACACTCCCGTAGCAAACAGGCCACGGGAAGCGACAGCTAGAGAACCACCAAGATCCACTGCAAAATCAATGCAAGTTTGTAAGTGGGATGGCCAGGATGAGACAGGTAAAATATGTGGTCATGCTTGCATACCCATACTAGCAATAGTACCGCCATGGAGAATGTTCAGACGATTCTGTCCCGAAGGTTAGTCGATTGGGTCGGCCTACTCTAGATTGAACCCTTACCGTATGCTCTTTCTGTATATCTAGCTCAAAGTTCACCAGACCAGGCTTTGCGGCAGTCACACGAAGCTGGAACCGTTAGTACAACCCCGGCTTGTGGTCAATGCTTACGAAAGCCAAGGGAATATATAATTCCATTATCATTCTTCATTATAATTGCTGTCACTGTAGCTTATAGAGATAGGCAGTTGAGGTATGATAGACCTTACATTATCCAATAGTCTTTCACAGCGATCAAAGTTTCAGTAACAAACCTCTTCATAGCCATGGATTCTGTCACTTACCGAGGCTCCAGCCCCGATGTAGCCCGAAAGGACTCCCAAACCTAGGGGGGGGGAACAATAACATCAGTTGAAGGAATGAAGCAATAGTAGTCGTAGTTTCTTACCGATCTAACGAACCGCAAAGCTGTCATTTTATCAAGGAAGCTATAGGCGAAAAAGAAAGGAGAAGGTTGCGGAGACAAGAATATAGTAGTTCGTTATACAGACAAGTCCCGTGTGATGATCACCTCGGACTGCGCTCCGAAGCCGCTTTGGTCACCGGAGCAAATCTTATCCATACCCATCATCATTAATCTCTCGTATATCACGCCTCAGCCAACCTTTGTGGCTCACATCATGTTGCTGAGGTGACAGCTTTTATTTTACCCGCAGGCAATATGGCCATGGCCGCCGCTCCCTCCCGTCCATTTGATTATCTGGAAAGTTTGCCTGGAACTACTTTCTACAAGCTCTACCAGCAGCCATCCACCGCCCTCGCCATCTTCAGGCGCATGTTGCCTGACCTGGGTACGCACTCGCTCCTACTCTTGAAATACCTTATGGTAATTGGAAATAACGGATAATCTAGCAAAATGTTTCGTCATGGCACTCCTATATCTCAAAGACCCTCTGCCAGCAACAGATCTAGAGGCCTGGGTCAAAGCAGAAAGCTTGAAGTGAGTGGTGGCTTTGAAAACCCTCGAACCCTCTGATTTGCGGATTGGATGGCTGACGGGCTCTATCGTTTGAAGGGAGCGAGATAATGCATTGTCAATCCTGGGCCGACTCCATATTCTATCCAACACAGTGATCGCAGACAATGTTCGCGCGTACAAAGTTACCGATCCGTTTGCCTCATCGCTCCGCCAAGCTCTGACAGGCGCTGAAAAGACGCAGTCCTTTGGTGTACTCTCGCATATATCAGATGGAGCAGCCATTTCCATAGCTGAACTGGACGAATACGCCCGGCGTCAGTGGGAGGGGGTATTAGGATACATGGTTGGAACTAGTGGACTTGGTATTCAGCGTGATGTCAACCTCAGCAAAGGTGTGAAGCAACTTTTGCAGGCTGGGCACCTTGTCGAAATTCGAGATCGTCGTGTGGAGATCACACAAGATGGATTCGCGTTTGTTCTACAGGATGTCAGCACCCAAGTTTGGCACATCCTTATGCTCTATGTTGAAAGCGCGGACGCCATCGGAATGAGCAGTGTGGAGGTCCTCTCGTTTGTTTTCTTGCTGAGCAGCTTGGAGCTTGGAAAATCATACGATAAGAAGCATCTGACTTCTAACCAACTCCGTACTCTGACGGATCTGGCGGATTTTGGCATTGTCTACCAAGATTCCCCGGATGCCAGTCATTTCTATCCCACTCGTCTCGCCACTACGCTTACCTCCGACTCCAGCGCTTTGAGCAACCCCATTTCAGGCTCCCTCTCCGGCCCCTCTGGCACAGGCTTAAACAAGGGGGGATCTGGATTCATCATCGTCGAAACAAACTACCGACTGTATGCATATACCTCTTCGCCGCTACAAATCTCTCTTATTGCACTTTTTACTACACTTAAATATCGCTTTCCCAACCTGATTACTGGGAAAATTACCCGCCAGTCGGTACGCCGCGCCATAGAGATGGGTATCACTGCCGACCAAATCATCTCGTATCTGGCTACCCACGCTCACCCTCAGATGCGCAAACACAATGTCTCCCGATCTACGTCCAATCAGGCTGGAATACCGCCATCCGTTCTGCCCCCCACGGTCACTGATCAGATTCGGCTTTGGCAACTGGAACGAGATCGCGTCAAAGCAACCCCTGGCTTTTTGTTCAAGGACTTCGTTAGTTTGGCAGAATATGAGGCTCCATGTCGGTACGCTGAAGAGATCGGAGTTCTCGTCTGGAAATCAGATCGAAAGCGGATGTTCTTTGTAACAAGGCATGAGCAAGTTGCAGCATTCTTGAGGAGTAGGAAATAGATTAGTGTAAAACACGGATTGGGGCATGGTTGGCATTAGCATCCAGGACAGATGATGTTTTAAAGAGGCGCAAAGTGGTTTGGTGCAAATCTGGCGTTAATGGGCAATCTGCGAAAACGATTGAATTTAGCATGTTACACCGGGGTTCTCGTCACATATGTTGTATAGGTGGTAGTTCCATTCTAATAAAGACCCTGTCGAGCTTCCAGGAGCATTACAACCATACTTTTATCAATCCGTAACTCCCCTATACCATAAACAAGACCTCCCAGCTCCTAGATAGTGAACAAGTGCGTCCCCCCCAGGGTCCTAGTAATTCTGGGGCCGTCCATAGTACTACAGCCAGAATATCTCTAGCCAGGCTGTATTCATTTAATGCCAGCAGAACAGGTTTCATCATACTGGCGAGGAAGCGACAAGCCTTCACCAGGGATTGCAGATAGACATTCTCGACCATGGGCGCCTCGATCCGTTTCGTACTTGGTGGCGATCCAAGTCAATACCTGCGACCACCGTTCTTTCGGTGTGCCAACAATAGAGCATCATACCATCCATCTATCACCAAATTTGTTAATGTAATCGTATCGGAACTTCCGTAGACTCGCGCTCGCTTCATCATTCATACAAACATTTTCGAGAACCATGAAGGCTCGTTTGATCCGGTAACCCGCCTCGTTTGAATCCGGATGCCCCAACGGGCGAGAATAACTTGACAACATGCCGAATCCCGTTGCTATGTCCGGCTCATGGAAGGAGTCTTCATAGTGGAAAGCATTGACGAGGGTGACGAATCTACCGAGCCAGTACTGTTGAGGCTGAGATTCACTGACCTGCGAAACCCAGTCGGCATGGATTGTTAGCCCTGGCTTCTTCAACTTCGAACGGAATCCATTGGGGTGGTTCCTCGACAATACCATTCTCCCAATTTGATCCCTATGCCGTGTATTCCCTGTGTCTGGTAGGGGTCTTAACCTTGTAGCACTTCGGCTCGGGGCCTTAGGACGGCTAGCTGGTGAAAATGAATCGGTTTTTGTTCTGGTATCAAGCTTCAGGTTCTCGAGGCCGTTCGTCCATCGAAGACTCTTTTTTACGTATTCCATTTTGTCACTTTTTTGGAGTGTGCCGTCCATCACTTTTGGGTTCGCAGGTTGAAAATCCTCCAACAACGGATGTTGTGTTGGCAACTCTCCCTTGGGAACAGTGTGGTATTCAACTCGCTCTTTCCTCAAGGATGGCACCTTGACAGACCCGGAAATCGGGTTACTGGCACGGAGGTGGTCATTCTTGATGCAATTATTCCTCTGTGCTCCTGTCTCAAGCCGTGATATGAGTGCTGATGTAGGATCGAACAGTCGAGTGGCCGGTCGACTTCTGGCATCAGGAGATGCCGCCAAGTTGCGTGGGCGGCCGGTCCTTAGTACATTGACACAAGGGACAGGTGTATATTTTGCTGCATGTATGCTGTTAGAAAATACCCCTGAGGATAATCCTCTTGTAGCTCTTTGACCATCGCTGGTTCTCTGGTGGTGAGTTCGGATCTGAAGCCTAGGGTTTGAAGTCGCCTCGGTGTCGAACATGTTTCTTTCAGGACTGAGTCTCTGTGTATCCTTACGGCGGATGAAATCTTTCCGTTCATCTTCGTTATCCAGATTCGCTTCGTAAACGGTGTCCGCGTCTTTGTCCACGTCCACACATTGTCTCCCCAAGGAAGATAGCACACTTCTTCTGCCTTCTTTTCGATAAACTTCATGGGAGTACAGATCCCCTACCGGGGATTTTGCAGGTGTCGGAATTCTTGAGAATAATTGTGTCGAAGAGTACCGTAGGCTTGTCTGACATTGGGAAGACGAGACTTTATGCTGGGCCCGCAAGTTGGACTCCTGCTCCTGCAACCTACTACTACTGATGTCAAGGCCTCTTGGGCCGTTGTTGAAATTGTTGTATCTCGATGAGTTTTTTCCAGATAGTGGCATGAAAGTTTGGCGGCAGGTATGGATGATAGGTTGCCTTTGGGATGAATGACAGACGCTGGTATTGAGGGGTGGAAGCGGATTGCTCCTACGTGCTTCTCTGTGGGTGTTGCTCCCATCGGGTATGTGTTTGTTGTCCTCGAGTTCCCATTGTTCGTGTCGCACACCGAATCTGCTCCTGAGAATCTGTAGAGAGCCCATCAGGGACGACTTGCGGTTTCGCTTTTCCCTCATAGCTGTTTCAGTATGCTTCTGGAGGGTGTCGAAATGATGTGAAATGGAGGGTGAGGGGTAGTTTGCCGGTTAGATGTGGAACAAGGACTGCTATGAGTTAGAGGAAAACAAACCCTTCTCTATGTTATAAGTAAAAGCCATTGTTTTGATGGAGGGGAACTCAACGTATAGTGGAAAGCGAGAAAGAAGCAACATGACTCTGTGTAAGTGGTTGCTAGGGCATGGGTTAGAGGACACCGGGAAAAAGCAATAAACCAGTGTGAAGGGAATGCATTGTCTCTCGAATTCTTATAGTCATTAACATCGACTTATGCATGCTTTCACTTTCATAATCCATCCAAAGGATTGCTCTGTCTGCGCGGCAGTAGTGTACTATCACAAGTTTTGCATGCCATATACATTCCCAGATCTATCTCCAAAACGCCAAGCATCATTAGGTCATTACAGGGCAATAGTATCTCAAAAGGACTAGAGGCAAATCAAGAGAGCTTATTCAGAGTCGCTATCAATCACAAACCCCGCACGCAACCGCCTTCGAGCCAATGTAGCCACCGGGGCGCTCTCGTCATTGTCTTTTGGCTCAGGCGTACCGCTTGGTTGCATGTCTTCCTCGAGACTAGGTGGTTCTGGCTCCTTGTCTAGATTCCGATCTCGACGGAAGGCTAGATTGTCGTCGAAATCAAACTCATCACTTTCATCTGACGTGGCAGGAGTGCCTTCTTCGTCTTCAGTCGCATGGCCAGGCGAGCGAGCAACAGCACCACCACCCATAGTAATGTCATCATCTTCGTCGAGTGCTTCTGTTGTTTGACCGTGCCGTTGCCGTTTACTTCGCGAGTCAGAATTCCCAGGATTGCTTAGTCGCTTGCGTTCGCTCTTTTTGTTCGCTTTACGGCCAATCTCATCTACAACGCCAGTAAGCAAAGCCTTTCTGACTCGCGCAGCTTGTTCTTTTCGCCTTTTCTCCTCGAGATCAAAGAACTCCTTGTCGGCCTCCTCGTCGGATTCGTCATCGCTGGCGTGAACGAACAGTTCACTCTTGATCTTGGCTAGACGGGCTTGGGTGTTCTCCTGACGCGCCTTGCGACGCGCTTCTAGAGTACCCTCGTCTATCGGCTCGCGCTCATCAACTCCTTCGCGATTCTTGCGCCGCTTTTTCAAATTATTGAGCGCGTTCGCTTTGGACCGGGGGTTTGGGGGGAAAAGTGGCCCATCCGGGACATCTTCACCCTCTGACTCAGATCCAAAGTCAACATTAAGTGTAGTTTGGCGATTGTGCTCCTTATCATCGGGTTTGTATTTGCGCCGAAGCATCTGCCGAGGATCATGCTCAATGTCTCCTGTGTATGGATCTTCAAGACATTTATCGATTGTCGATTTAATGCCTTGAAGATCTTTTGACCCCTGCGACGACGGCACAACCCAGGAAGCTCCGACAACATCTTCCATTCCCAGTCGCTCAAATCCTACTAAAGTCATAAGGAGACGTAGCTTAGCGTTGAAGTACATCGCCTGTTTACATGCATCGTCGTGAGGTTGGACGGCTTGTATAAGTTAGAACATCGAGCATCAAGAACAGGTCTGGTTTACATACCAATCATCGGGTTAGGAGCTCTTGGTGCTCTCTGAGCCTCGTCTCTCTGAGCCTCGTCTCTCTGAGCCTCGTCTCTCTGAGCCTCGTCATGGGCTTCCCATGACTCTCTTTCTTCCACCGCCGTGCCTAACACATTGCTAACCCATGCAACCAAATCGGCCTGCCCATCCATGACTAGTGCACCAATTACAACGTTTATCTTTTCCTCTTGCGTTGTTGCTTCACTGGGATTGACCTCAAGCTCAGCTGGCGCCCTTCTCACCGAGGGTAGGGTTTGTCTCTCATGGCCATATTCCAGGTAGAATAATGTCGAGTTCATTTTGCTGAAGAGCAACTCGGTAATAAGAGCGGGACGCTGGTCGATCTTCTTTATCATTCGTCTGATGACCTGTCGGACCAGCTCTTCCCACTCCTTGAAGATTGGTTTGCTTGAATCCATGGCGCCAGGTCCTTTAATCATTGTGTAAAAAAGATTGAGTATATCAACGCGAAACAACAAGACGCTCATGTCTTGTTTGAAGGCGACCCTATAGAAATAGCGATGGGCACGTTTTAATTGATTCGAATTAAGTTCCCTAAAGAACTTTGTGAAAGCAACGAAAGTGTCAACACACTTTTGGTTGCAAAACTTGGCAGCAAAGCGCTTGAAGTCGAACTTACGCTCCCTACAAATTCGTTCTGCCTCCATTATGTCCTCACCATCGGATGCATGCTCTTCGTTGTTATCTTCGGGTGCAGCTCCTTGAGCTTCTATGTTTTTGCGCCGAGATCGCCGCCGAGATCGCACTTGCATGTCGACATTCTCCTTAGAGTATCGCTCCAGCATACGCAAAAAAACATGCGAAAGTTCTGTGCATGCATCCAGATAACCAAATCCTTGACCTTTGTACTCACGCATAATAGCAAGCACACGGTCATGAGTTGTTTCTTCGTAGAATATCCGATTCTGAATGTTCTCGGCGATTTCCTGGTCTTCCTCAAGCAGAGACTGTGTCATTTCTTGCACAGTTAGCAAGATTTGAGTGAAGCAGCGCATTTCCGCATTTAGATCTTCCCAGTCTTTTTGGTCGAAACTATTTTGCATAGATCGGTTCAGGAATACTAGAGTTTCTTGGTCAAGTACACTAGCGACAAGGCCAAACCCATCCCGTTCCAATTCTTTTATGGATTTTCCATTCTGTAACTGCATCTCCTGCTGGCGCGCACGCCGCGCGCGTTCGGCATCCAGAAACCAGGCGACGGTGTAGAAGAATTGACGAGAATTGATGGGTACGACACGGTCGGCTTCTCGTTCCAAGGCTTTCCGAACATGGGTGAATAAAGGGTTGAATCCAGAGTCGAGGAATTCTTCAACAAACTTCCGCAGGTTTTTTGATGCGGTGGAGTTAAGGTGCGCTGGCGTGCTAAAGTCATTGTTGAGAACCGAGTCTTCATGAGTTTTGCGTGGTTGGGGCCTGTTCCACTTCTTGCTTTCATCCATTTTCTGGAGCGTTGCCTGACTATCTTTGAGAACGTCTTGCCCTGAGACAGTAGAAACCTTAGCATCGTCACGTTTGACCCAAATCATGGTTCCGAATCGTCCGTGTCGAGTGGGTGCATTTTTGGCGTACTCCCGGCGCAGAGATGACTCCTGCTTCAGCAGGGTATCTAGCTCATCTGTGTGTTTTGCGCTTCGCTGGGCATCATCCATGAATAGTTTCTCGACATTGACACCCTTCACCAGGTGGAACAATATCTCGAGAAGGACTACATCTTGCATATTGAAGTCATCACCAACGTTGGAACACATAGTAAGAATGAGGGCAAATACGTCTTGAGCTTGAAAGGCATTGATAGTCGCAGATCTAGAAGTCTCCTCCTCATCGCCATCCGCCGCAAGACGAGCATTTGGGGCGATCACTACGATATTCCGTAACAAATAGAGCATAAGTTTGAGAATACCGTCGTCCCTTGTTGTTCGTTCAGACCGTGGAACGGCCATGCTAGGAAGGCCAATTCGGATAATGGTTCGAAGGAAATTGATATTGCCACGGCTCAGAAGACCTCGTTTATAAGAGACTTGAGCGTGCTGCAAGTATGGAAAATGTCGGTGATGGTTGACAGTCATCTCGCCGTGGACTTCCAATGGCCAGGTCAACGGAACTAGCAATTCCACTTCATATCATCAATACAATGGTCTAAGCTCACAGCAAGGTCCTATACTTACAGCACGCTAATGCGATCCTGGACATATATTTACTCTTTTGACCAGTACTCCACCATAGCGAAAAGATCGGTAGCAGGTCCCCGTTGACCAAATTCGCTTCTCCAAGACACCGAGCAACATCCATGCGGTGATACTTCTCGTCGTACAATTTCAGCCAACGTCTAATGTCACGCAAGCAAGCCAGTGCATCGTCTCCAAGTACGTATCGATCCGCATCTTCACCGTTGAATCCGCCTAACTGTAAATTAATTAGATCTCTTCGAATAAAAAGTGTTCAATGAAGTAGCTATCCTCACCGCAGTGACTAGACTATAAACATATGCGCGGACATCAGGGTCTACAACTTGAACAGCTTGACCGAAAGCCACAGCTTCGTCGTTCATGGTGGCCAGTTGTGCTTGCGGTCGTCGCCCTCACTTTCTATCACCATCGCCGAGGTTGATAATGAGAATGGCTTTTGGGCGCACTCCAGGTGACCAATGGTAACGCGTCGGTTCACGCGTTTTCGCGTCTCAGGTCTTCGGATATCGGAGGAATGGATGTTCCCGACTGCCGAGGATAACCGATGACGTCGGATCACATGAGTCGCACGGAAGAATATCGGGTGCACTTCAAGTAGAAGTATATCAATCGTCGCCGTTGTTGTTCTCGTCTTGTCCGTCTTTCTTCCCAGCATCACAATTCCTAAATAAGGGACTCAGTTCTTTCAATACCTTAATAATGCTGTCATCGTCCCTCCGGCCTCTCTGCCGCAATGGCCCTTCAATTGCGTCCCGCGCATTCAGCAGTTCCTCTGCGGCTTATGCTGCCGAGGTTAAGTCATTAGGAGTGATTGGGGCAGGTCAAATGGTACGTAGAACATGAAGTCACGCCACAGCGCCTTCGAGCTCATCTCATAGACAATAGGGCTTGGGAATTGCTCTTGTTGCTGCACAGAAGGCTCAAGTTCCTGTTGCCTTAATCGACACCTCCCAAGCATCTCTTGATAAGGGCCTCAAATTCGCTGGTATGTACGGAGCTACGCTCACCACCGGTCCCCTTTTTCCATCGCTGGAATTGTCGCTTTAGGTGGTTTTCTAGACTAATGAGACTACTATTTACAGATAAACTCCTTGATAAAGATGTTTCCAAAGAACGTATTACCCGTGATGTAGCCGATACCGTCCGCTCTCGCATCACAACTAGCCTGAAGATGGACGACCTTTCATCCGTGGACTTTGTTATCGAGGCTGTTCCAGAAATACCCGATCTCAAAAGCTCTATTTTTAAACAACTTGCTCAAATTGCACCCAAGCATGCCATTCTTGCGACCAACACCTCGTCAATCTCAATTACTAAGATTGCTGCTGCGACGACGACCAATCCGACAGACCTTCAAGCTCCTTCTCGAGTGATCTCGACGCACTTCATGAACCCAGTTCCTATACAGAAGGGCGTCGAGATTATCTCTGGTTTGCAGACGTCTAAAGAGACGCTCGATACCGCAATTGCGTTTGTGCAGCGTATGGGCAAAATTGCTTCCGTCTCCGCTGACTCGCCCGGTTTCCTTGCTAACCGTATACTTATGCCTTACATTAACGAGGCAGTCATCTGTCTTGAGACTGGAGTCGGTGCCCGCGAGGATATTGACAATATCATGAAGAATGGAACTAATGTTCCTATGGGACCTTTGACTTTGGCCGATTTCATTGGGCTTGACACCTGCTTGGCTATCATGAACGTTTTGCATCAGGAGACTGGAGACAGCAAATACCGGCCATCCGGGCTTTTGAAGAGAATGGTTGATGCCGGCTGGATGGGCAAGAAAACCGGAAAGGGCTTCTACGAATACTGATTGAGCGTTTGATCCTTGCTCACTAGTTACGTTTTGATATCCCTGTTACACTGCTATAAAAATAGATCGCTGTATCAACAGTCTATAGGCTTACAGTTGCACCTATCAGAGTAAACGGTGGTACGTGGATTTGATAATGCCATTATGAAGGATAAACTTTCCTAGGAGCGGTCTATTGTGGTACCCCTAGAGACCTAGATCAACTTTCGAGATATTCCTGCCTCGAACCCAACAACCTTCGGCCCGACAACTTTGAGTTCCCTTATTCCCTTTGTCAGTTAGGGGATCCTCTGCTTCTCTTTCATGACACAGCATGGTAGCAAGAACTGCTGTAAGACCGGCTTCTTCGTCTCGGTTCAGCGCATTGCCATCAATCACAAACGCGAAAAAATCTACAGGTCTCTCTGCGGGTGTGACACAAACGCACGAAGACCACTGTTTACCACATTTATAGCTGAGCATCGTCAGCATCGGTCACATCAAACTTATACGCAGGGCTCGTCTTACCAGAACTGTGCGCTGCATCTGCATGTAATGTGATCACAGCCGAATATAAGTTCCACCACCGCACCACAATTAAAACACCTCTGCCATCGCTGAAGCCGAGCCACTTCAAGGACTGCGGACAGACCTGCATCAGAAGAGCAATCTCCTGACCTGTGGGACACGCCGCGACACTTTGAGCAAATTCTCGTGCTACAATACAAGCATGTTTGTGTCTGAGATTTCTCAGCCTTCACAGCCGTTGGAGGTATCCACTTCCCGCATGTTGGTGCAGGACAGTACCAGCGATCTGCAACCGGCGTCGCATACTCGGTTGTTTTAGAGACAAATGACTCTCTTTCCTTTGGTGGTAGTAAAGGGAGGATGGTCTCTGACGGAATCTTCCGTGAACAACATCTCGGTGGAAATAATTGCTCGTCTGCCATGTTTGTGGCCACCATTTGCCTGATACACGTGCTGCAATACTTATGCTGACAAGGCAAGCTCACCAGCTCATCGGCTGGCATGCTTTCGAGGCAGCTCACGCAGGACCTAGGTGTCATCAGCTTACACTGCCAGTCCGGTCGGTACGCGTCAATAAGAACTTCCTCCTTATGTGGCGTCCTCCTGAAGAAGCGCTGGATGAGTCGGCATCTCTCAATTCTCGCTATAATACGACTCCTCCTCCTCGACCCCGCCTTGCTCCTTTCGATTTGTGGATGGCACTCCATGCTTGAATAGTCACTAGCTTGATGAAGGTAGACAGGTTTAGAGTCCGCCGATGGAGACTCCGCGTTCAAGGAGCTTCTCAACAAGCTTGCAACCCCGTTATCCTGAGGCGAAGGATGTCTTTCTCGCCTATTTTTCTTGATAGCACGCGAGGTCGCCGGAGATAGGTTGCATAGTAACATCTTTAACTTTGGGAGGAGAGGTGCTCTATGCTGATAGGAATCGGGAAACTTCACTCTAGCCCGCTAGTTCTGAAGGTTTGCCAGCTCGTAGAAGGGGGGAATCGGCAGGTTGACTCTCTGGGAGATTGTCAGGGAACTTGACGCCATAGTTCCTATCTAACAGATGTTGACACTTGGAGATACTGCGCGTGCAAAGCTAAGAGGTGAATATCATAATATTGGAATGGACGAAAATCGGTCTGGTTGCTTGATATGTTTGATCGTTGGTAGAGTGTAAGTGTAAAGGGTAAGTGTAAAGGTATGATTTGGCTCATTATCTCGTCGGGCGAGACGTCAACTATATAGGAAAGTCGGCACATCATGCTAACGGTGAGTCAGGTGTGGATATATCACCACCACTTTAGTGACTATGCTATGGATAGGCCATTCGCGTGCCACATGTTCAGGCCCCATTACCCGACTATGATCGTCGCATGCTACGATAACCAACCAACCATTCTTGAAGTGAACAATTTACCACTGGTTCTTCACGTAGATGGGGACCTTTACTAGCAAAGTCGCCATGATTCATACAAGCAACGCAACCAAGAAAATAAAAAATAGTAATCAAAGATTTGATCTCTAAGCCGTATTTGTTTGTAGGTGTAGGGAAAATTAGCTGGATCGTGACAGGTTCGCGCGCCAAGTACTCTGGCTGGGTAGCGCCTTACTGACGTGGACAGTTGGTTGGGTTGAAGGGCTACGAAAAAAGAATACAAACCAAGAGAGAGGAAACAAGCAAACCTCACTGCGGGGTACAAAGAACCGAAAGCCATGCCACTTACCAAGCCTCTACCCACTTAGACACCATCGCTGCATGTGTCGGTCAATCGAAAGCCCTTCCCCCTTCATCAATAAGTAGAGATTCCGTTATGACTCCGACCTCACCGCAACATTACCAAAAAAATTCTGTCAAATCATTCCAAATGGCGTGACCGTGGATGGATCAGTAACTTAACCATATTAACTAACGCAACTCAGCTCAACACTAGCCCCCAATGCCAGAGAGAAAAAACACGTCTTAGAATTATACGGCGGCTGGTTACCATCATCTCTTGGAGTTAGAAACAGAAACATGTTGAAATTCAAAGGGTATCACTAGCAAATGCTACTCTAACCGGTCATCAAGCCAAGTCGCCAAACTTGTGCCAGATTTAATTAGACTCAATGTACTTACTCCAAAGATCGCAATCCTGAACACCACGAAATAATGCACCCGATTTCATACAGTGCCAGCAAATTTCCTCCCAGCCCAAACAGAGCCATTCTCCTGATATTCCTGGCGGGTAATAGCAACCTTCTTCATGTCATCTCTATTAGTGGCTAATCGACTTGCCCCAAGCCAGGTGGAGCGAATTGGACTGTTTCCAGAGACCGTCAGCGCACAGTTAAGATCAACATTGTAATAACAAGCTTACTCCTGAGGCCGTCGAACCCTCACAGCGCATTCTGCCGAAGCAACTTCACGTAGCTCCTTCTCCCTACAGCGAATTAGCAATATATAATACGAGAAACGGACGAGACGATATCTCACAGTCTTTCCATAAATCCAGCAGTCAAGGAGTTTCCTCCAACAACTAGCACATTTGCCAAGAAGGCTGGATGTAACCCAGTTGGCAGCACCGAAAGGCTCTGGATAATCATATCAGTAATGCCAGCCTGCTTCATACCGATGTCACTTGGGCGGAATATAATCTCAGGGACTGTGAAACGCTCGTTACTCAGAACCAAGACATCCTCAGATAGTGCCTCAGCGGTAGCACCTGAGAGTGCACTTTTCCTCTTCTTGGCATTCAATAGAGGATCATGAGGTCGCATGAACCCTTTCTTGCTCCCATTTGGGTCTGGCAGGACATAGTCGACCGTGACACCTTCGTCAGAGTCGAGTTGGCCACGCTTTCGGTTGCCCTTCCAAGTCCGTTCCATATCACGGGCAAAGTCATCACTGACATAGCACACTGCTTCCTTCACTTCATTAATGATATATGCTTCATCCACCATATTGTATTGCCTCATGGATACCATCTCCTTCAGATAGTTCGTAAGATGCTTGCCTCCAAGATCAAGTCTGCGAATGGCACGCTGAAGAGGTTGGCCTTTGTACAGCGGTGTAACTGTGGTGTGAGAATAGCCCGAATCGACCACAAGGAGGCATTCTCTTGGCGAAACAGCCGAGTCATACTTCTGCACGATGGGGTCTCCAAATAAAGATTGGACTTCGTTCCAGGCATTTAGCGACGGACCTAAAATGCCAATATTAGCCAGGTAACCAAGCAGCAGTATAACAGTGTCATTTACAACCGTACCCACGCATCTTAAATAGCCACCGAACCCCCACTCCTCCATCACAATCTCGTCTGCGTTCTTCTGCAGCGCCGGTAACGCGTTTGGAGCCTCGGTCAGCACAAGCGTCGTTTCTTCCGGTTTGGCGATCCGGAGGTCTTTGCTTCGCACAGTCTTCTCGTCAAAAAACGAATGCTCCCAGATTTCCTTTTGCGCTTCCCAATTCACAGTATATCCCTTCTCGACCGGACGTCGAAACATCAGCTCGTTCCAATCCGTAACATGAGTACTAAGCTGCGAACCCACGTAGACGCGGTTGTCGCGAGTCTTGGCGAGCGCATTAGAAATAACAGAACAGGCAGAGAGTGCCTCTGTATCATCTTCCGTGATAGAGCCAGGCGCATAGCCGGCCTTCATCGTATACGCGCCATTGTCGATTATGAAGGTCCTCTCGGGTAAAGTTTGGGCATTTGCGATGGAAGCTTTTCCAGAAGGGCGCGGTTTGGCGGTTCCCATGATTTGGGACATAAATCGTATAGTATCTAGATCTGTAGGTATTCAGCTCCGCATTAAACCACTAAGCGTTTGAAGGAAAACCTATTGGTGTTGAAATGCTAGGTAGAGATCGAAACGACCCGCGGCATTCTGTCCGTCGACGGGACCGGAGACTCCGAGCGGTCAGTTTTCACAGATTAGGAAATATAGGGCTCAGCTTTAGGGCACAACTCAAACCTGATGAGCATACATACTTATTGCAGCGCTTGTAACATTTACACGAAATTCCTTAGAATGGTCATGGATTAGTCTTCAATTGTCACTGCTAGGCGCCTTAAGAATATACTAGGAGATGATAATCATGAAGCTCCCACCCATGGCGATTCCGTATAGTTGCCCAGTACGAGGTTTTTAGCTCCCTTTATGAAGGCTATGTTTTGTTGGGTATAAAGATTGGTAAACTCCGACATATAATTGATGATCAAACCATGCGGTTGGGAAAGCTCGCGATGGTCTGTTATTCCCATGTGTCTGCCGGCAGCAGATGTAGATATATCCATTACCCAGGGCAATGTATCATTTAGTAAGTTTGTATGCATATGTTAGGGCGCCGCACTATTTTTTATTGGATTGGTATTCAGATATACAAGCACATAAGATGTTGTAACGGACAGGAATTCCACAAGTACAGATCAACAAAGCTAGATGTATAAATGTACAAACGCTTTCCATCACTAAGGTCAGCCGCAGGTGACCCCGCAGAGCCCTAACAATCGGCCCCGCAGTTCTCGAATCAAAATTTCTCCCAACTTGTCTTGAGCAGGTCGAGCCCAACCAAAACACCCATAGTCCGGTCAGAATGTCAACAAAGCTTCACGTCACTATTACAACTACACTTACCCTCGTGGAGCAGTTCCACTTGACCTTATCGTCGTCCTCTGGAGACCCAGCCTCCACAGAACTCTCAAGCAGAGATGCACTTCCCCTCCTTTCGGCATCGTCGACAGCCCTTAAGTCACAAGTCACTAAGCTTTCGCTCTTGGCCATTACCTCTCCATTTACGCCCACCGCCGTCGTCCCTCTCCTCTCTGATCTGAATGGATCAGTGCTCCCGTCGTTTGTGACAGCAGCTCTACTCATTACACCGACCGACCACACCAAAGCATTTCAGGCCGAGGCTCTATCGCTAACGAAGACAGGGCTGAACGAACTGTCATCGCTTGTGAAAGAAGTTCAGTCAATTGCAGAGAGAAATGATGAAGTACACATGAAAAAGAAGGGAATCGAACTGTCGCAGTCTGAGAAAGACCTCGTTACGGTAGCTACAGGACGGGTTTGGGGTGCTTGTGATGCCTTGATTGACCTCGCTTCGAACGGCGTTGCTGGGTTTATAATACGGCGCGTGGAAGAATGGAGAGATCTGGTGCGAGATGCAATGGAAGAGATTGACGCATGGAATCCTGATGAAGAAGGGGATGAGTTCTTCGATGAGCTTTTGAGCGACGACGGGAAACAGAGCGTTGGAAATGGTAGTGAGGGCGAATTATCCGAGGATAGCAGCGACGGCGAAGACAACGCTGTGCTTTATGAACTGAAAAGGACTTCAATTCGGCTACTCAAACCAGTTGTCCAAATTTACCCCGCAATCATCACGAATCGCCTGAAGAAGATTCCTGAGTACTTACCTTCCCTTGTTAGCCAGCTGGAATCCCTTATGACGAACCTCCACCATATACCGGAGCAAGTTGACGAAGTAGCGGGAGCACTATATGAAGCGGATCTAGAACGATCTATCCGGTACTTGAAAAGGACAAAGGATTGTGCTGTTGAAGCGGTCAAGTTAGTGGTTCTGCCTTGGGTTGAACAGAGTGTGACCGACAGCCAGCAAAAAGCCGATAAATTTACTAACTGGTCGAAGACATGGTTGAAGGTGATTGATGAGGTCAGTAAACCTCTTGATGATATCAAGGAAGCGAAGTCACAGTGAATAAATTTCCTTTTATTTATAAAGCCTGAACATATAAAGCACGATGTAATATATTGTTTAAGTTGTCTGGTAATGTGTATAATGTTACAATATCTAAGGCTGTTCTTGTATCAAGGGGGGGGGAAACAAAAAAAAAAAAATTCCACAGTTGACTGTTCCTGTTATTGCGCAGCAACCGTTAGGGGTAAACGCCCCCACAACCCCCTCTCCCAACTGAAAAAAGATAAGAAATAAACTATGTACACAAATATGAAGCTGGTGACAGAAGAATTGATAGTATCAATAGGTTGTTGCTTGGTGCCCAATGTACTTCCTATATGCTCGATTCTTCATCAGGCTCCCATTGACAAAGATCGTCAGCAGGTATCCGATCCTTTAACCATTCGAGGATAGCATCTGTTCCTTTGGCAACAATTTGCCAGCGAGGGACACGAAAGCTATTACCCGCAACCTCGAATCTCTTCAGCGCCGATCCATTGCCCCAGTTCTTACTGCAGCCCTCGGCTCTTAGAAGGCCCAGCTTTGGTGGTAGAGAATTGATGTTATTATTGCTTACATCAAGAACCTGAAGGCCTTGAACTGCGTCAAAATCCAAGCTATCAAAGCGGTTATCGGCGGCGAGGAATGTCATCAGACTTGGATAGGTTTGACGGACCGGTGGAAGAGACCCACAAATGCGGTTATTCGATACATCTAGAAATGTGAGCGAGGGGGCTTGAAGATTGGCTAATAGTGGCTCAAGAGTGATTAAACCGGTGGCACTCAAGTTGAGGATTTGGAGACTGGGGAAATCCAGCGACGTGGGAAAAAGCGAAGTGCTATCCAGTGGATTGTTTGAAAGATCAAGATCAGTCAAATTAAGCGCGAGCATACTGAGAGTCGGTGCCGGGATACAGCGTAGTTCATTATGTTGCAGGTAAAGACATCTGACCTCATGTGGGTTTATACGTTCCAGATGATCCATGTCCAGCTCCTGAAGATCAGCGTACGATCTGTCGAGGACTCCCCCGGGTTTGATTTGCCAAACGCCTAATTGAGCTGGGGCCTCAGGTGCGAGCGTAAACTGGGTTGCGACCGAGCCCTCTTCGTCATCGGTATCTTGTGGCTCTGGCTCGCACCGGTTTCGGAGCTCGCGCTTTAAGTCCTCAGTAGACATATTAAGGTATTTTCGCTCCCTAAGAGGGTTGTTCGTAATTCGAAATGTGACAAGGCTTTCCATCAATCCAATTCTTTCGTTCAGTCTTGAGATGTTGTTCCCCGTCAAGTCAACGTTTCGAACGGCCTTCAACTCAGCGAATCCTTGCGGTAGGTCTGCTATGCTATTATCCTCCGCTGACAAACTCAGGAGTGCCTGCCAAGAAGAAACATCTGGCAAACACTGGATGCGGTTCATGCTGATCGCTAGAGTGTGTAGATTGGGGAGTCCGAATGTATCGTGGTCAGAAAGCTTTGTTAGGGCGTTTCCAGTTACATTCAGATATTGTAAGGTCGAAAGCGCCTGTACAGAAGCGGGTAACAAAGTACCCTTTAAACGATTGTTGGGAGCGTTGAGCTCTTTCAATGGAAGCTTGCTTAGGCCCTCGAAAGGCAAAGTGGACAGGTGATTATCACCCACGTTCAGAACTCGTAGGGAAGTCAGGTATGAGAGTTCATTCGGTAGCTCTGTGAGAGAGTTGCTATGTAGGTCAAGAACTTCCAGGTTGTTAAGATTCTTTATTCCGGCAGGGAATGACCCCTGCAGCTGATTCTTCGCTAGCTTGAGGTCCTTTACAGTTCCCATCTCCAAGATGATCTGTATGTCTTCCAAGCTTAGCTTATTATTTGAGAGATTGAGGGTATGAAGACGCTGTAGTCGCCTGAAACCAATTGGCAGTGAGCGCAATAGGTTTCCGTGTAAGTCGAGAACTTCCAGCCCACCAAACTGGTTTCCCCTCTCGTCAGCATCTAGATCCTCTGTGTCGACGTCTGGGAAAGCGGAATCTGGAAGTTCGACGAACTCGTTATCTGCAGCAATGAACTTGACAATGTCTACACTCTCATACCATCCTGTGACTGAGTCAGGGTCGAAATCATACATGGTCATGACTTCCTCTGGCAATGCTGCCAAGGACATGGCCGCAATATTCAAATGACCTGAGGTGCGACCTGCTTCGAGACGTTTTCGAAGGAGCCCTTTGTTCAAATCCTTTGGTCGCTGGTTGAATGGGTCTTCAACACTTAGGTCATCCAAGGATGAATTCTGGGAACTATCATTGCTCTGCATCGCTGCTTTCCGTGCAGCTTTTGCCTTTGCAATGCTTTCCCTTAGTGCGCTCGATGACCTTGAAGTTTTTCTGGTCTCCATCTCAGATTGCTTCTCAAGGGTTAGGTTAGGGGTCGTGGCCTTAGTGGAGGGTGATCTTGACATTTTTATAGGCGCCCTTGAATTCTGATGTGTTTTTGTCGGCGTCTTTCTCGTTTTCTTCACTTGGAGTGCTTCCTGCGTAATATTCGTATCAGGAATCTGTGAAAAGGCAGTACCTGAGCTTCCACGGAGAGTTGACAGGGTATGCGTCGTATCTCTACAAGTGCTTGTCCTTGAAGTAGGCAGCTTCAATTTTGAAACGCTATCCGGGGTCGTCCCGTCGTTTAGCTCGGCCGGTGTGCCGCCCACATACAGAGACTGGCGTGACCTTGAAGGGAGCCGCATTGCAGACGATGGACGAGACAAGAAGTCCCCGCCGGTTTGTTGGCGCGACGACGATGACCTAGAAGGCGACCTCGAGCAACTTGACAGCGCTGACGGTGGACGGGATGGAGAGCGCATGGGGCTGGTCCCATTAAAGAAACTAGAGTGCCTTGAAGAACCCGGTGAAGGAGGGATTTGGGACAACGTCTCAATTGTTCGTTCTGACAGTGAAGGCCGCGCACGACCTCGACTATCTGCATCGTCAACTGATATATCAGTCCCATGCCTGAAATATCCAACCATTACACTTTCTGTTTCCGACTTTCCGCCATCGCTCATTCTAGTTTGAGAGACATCCCTCTTTTGTGGTTGGCCATTCTGAGGTTTTTTTGGCACCGAGTATTTAGGTAGCGGCTTTTTAAACAATGGTTCCTCTGAAGGCCTCCGAAGCCTAGCTGCATCGATGCCAGTATCTGTCCGTAGCTTTTCGCGAGATGGGGAGGGCTTGATCGATTTCGAAGCGGTAGACGTCGGGAGCGGTAGCCTGGAGGCTAATCGAGGAATCCCACTCGGTCGGGCCGATAATTTCTGTTGCTTATCCATATTCACATCACATAAGACGTAGTCGGCTTAAGTTGTCTATAAGCATGAAGTAAGTTTCTGCTATTGGATGGTGCAATGGTTTCAAGAGCGGAAAAAGAGTCTCATGATGGTTTTTGTGTGGGTTAGGGGAAACACAGGACAGCAGAAATTCTCAGCTGACGCACTGCTAGTAGGGCGTAATGGGTAGAGGTGAAAACGTTAAGTGGACGAAGCACAAAGTAATACTCAGCGCAACGTGTCTTTTCCAGGGTAACTCCTATCAATTATGTGATAGATTATATGATTTAAATTATAGCCATTGTTTACGAAGTAGTTGGTGCCTGGGGCCACGATCCATATAAACTAGCCAAGCCATTTATGTGATTGGTGAGATTCTCCTTCGGCATCCCGCCGACGTATCCATCATGGACCGAATTAAGCCTGTAGGGCCCTATTTCACTATGGACACGAGTACCCGAGGTGCATTTGAGACAGATGTTTGCATACCTTTACGGAGCGAAAACAAACCACTACTACTGACTGTTTGCAGACCTTCCACAGTACACTCACGGACTCAGTGTACAGAGCACCAATTTACCAATACTTCTTACCACGGTCGGGCTCATTCGCCTACTTATGGTTACGTACATAGTAGAACGAGGGCTTTGCACAGGGTATCGTGTTCTCTGACGCGTTGCGTCTACGGAGTATATTGGGCTTCGGTCATACAAAACCTATGGTGTATGATACGGCCGAGCCATAGACAGCCGTTTATGATGGCCATATACTGTGTACAAAGTGCTCCTTACCACTGCCACATACACGGACGAATGTCAACCTCACAGAAAGACTGCTCCAACCTACGACTATTCCAATGGCCTGAAGCCTCGCTAATACGGTTGACTGGCAGCAAATGTAATTTCTCATTCTATGAGCACTGCCTTCTCATACATATCAACCCGCAATCTGATAAACGAATTGATTGGTCTTCACACGAATCAAGAGAAGGGGGGAAGAAGAGCAGGGTAAATTTTCTCGCTTCTTTTTCCTCTCTCTCTCTCTCTCTCTCTCTCTCTAAAACGCTCGTCTGAAACGCTAAGCTTGGCCTTGTTATGTTTGCGGGGGGAAATGGCCTGGAGTACTTGATTATAATCTTTGCATAAGCTCACGAAAACCCATGACGAGTGGATAGAGCAGAGCATAGGTCACTATATACATAAAATAGTAGTACGTGTGTGTGTTTACCAGGTTTCGCGATATCTTGAATATTAGACACGGGCCATCTGTTTGCCTACAGTGGCTTATACAATCGCAAAGTACTGATGATGGTCCATCAGCAGCCCGTTGCCTCAGTTACAACCTTCTGGACCCATGGGGTACAACTTCTGTTTACATACCTGGAGTGCATGATCTCCACGCTAACTTCATCTGGAATGGTAGATTTTAGCGCGCGGCTGGGCTCACGTGGATGCAGAACATCGAAAATGATTGGTTGGAGCAGAGCCATCGCAAGCGACCTCCCAGCCTCCCGATGTGCGAGACACCCGCCGCTTGCAACATCCTTAAGGCATCAAACCCTCCACGATGCTCCTTGCTCCTTGCATCACATCTACCCGTTGCTTTATTCACATTCTGTCTAGCTCCTTACTCCTGTCATATTGGTACGGACACTCCCATATCTTGCATTACTGTTCTTCCAATCTGGGCGCCGTTCTCAAAGAATTCATTTGTATCCTCCTTGACTTGGACGTGTCTGCACAGCCCTATCACTGATAAGCGGACCGAGCCAGGTGCGAGTCGCATAGTGTCTGTGCGACAAACACATCTATACCCAATTTCCCGAAAACTTTAGCTTCTATTATTATTTACAAGGCCCGTATCAGCCGAGCTGGAAACAAGTATTCCCTCGATCAGTTTTATTGACGTACACACGGAATACACTACCTCATTCCCGGTATGCGCTTGACCGCCCTACAGGGATCCGGTGCGGTTTATCAACCCGGCCATTGCTAACTAAGAAGCAGTGCGAGGATATATCCCGACGGTTTTACTTGACTTCTCTTGCCGTTGTTCCTACCATGCCACGAGACCCCAAGCTTCAGCTCTCACAGTGTTCTCTAGCGCCTCCGGCAGAAATCTCTGGCCCGATTAATCCCAGTCGGCGTACAAGTCTCTCTGTTTCTCCAGATATAAGTGTAAGAGCCGAAAGCCACACATCGCGCTCCGATAGAGGAAAGTTCTTTTCCCCTCCGTCACTATCATCATCAGATATGACGCCGCCTCCATCATCGCAGATCCCTGGAGCCCCTCTTCGACAATCAAGATCTCGATCTAGTTCATACCTTGCATCTCCGCCTGATATTGAGAAGACTCTGTGTGTCGCTTATGGAGCTTCCGAGAACCTCCCCGCTGCTGAAGAAATCGATACTGCTGACGAATCTAAACTTCGTGCGATCGCTAAGGAGCTACTGGGCGTAGCTCAAGAAGCTCGTATGTCAGCGCTGCACTTTAAGTTGCAGAATAGTCTACTATCATTCACGAGCAATGAAGCCATCAAGCGCGCCGAGGTTGAACATAAATTGGCTAGAAGAGAAGTCGAGATTCTCCAGAGCTCTGAATATCGACGTCGTCATTCGGAAACTAAACCGCTACAACAAATTGCCAATGTGGAATTAGAACTTGCTCTCAAACGTAATCAAGAATTGGAGAGGGTCAACGCTACACTTGACCGGCGGCTTCGCCGAGCGAAGAAACTTATCGACCAGGAGAAAGTGAAGTCTGATAAACTCGGGGAAGAAAATTCTTTGTTGAAAGGCCGTATCAGAGATAACCGAAAGCATCTTTCCTTGATGATTGAGCATGGTTCATTGTCTCCCAGTCCACAAACCGAGATTCAGACTCCTCTTAGAAAGTCTGTCCCTCACTTTGCCGATAATAGTCACCATATGACCAGCGATGATAACCATAACCCTTTCGCTGCTCTTCTGGCGGCGGACCGTGTTCTGAACAGAGAGTCTCCAAGTGCAATGTCCACATCAAATCAGAATGCCACACAGCAACAGTTTGACAGTCACCATGTGGGTGGTGCGCATCCACTGCCTTCTATTCCTATGACGCCGTCTCGGTCTCGGATAGCTCAGCAAGAGAGTCAGTACTTCACTCCAAACAAAATTTCTCAACGCCAGCGTCGGGATAGAGACAGCACTATATCAGCATCCGACACCGAGGAAGCCGAAAGTGAAGACGACGCTCCTTCCCACGCTGATTTAGTGTCAACAAATATGTTTCGCCATAGCCGTTCAGACCATCAGAATGTTACGAGAGTGGCAAACGCCCCTAAATCGAGCACTTTACTTCAAACAACACTCTTCGGTCAGATTAGAAAATCAGGAGTTGAGCGTCCCTCCGGCAGTCTCAAACGCAAGGCGAGTTTTGATAGTGTGGCCTCGAAGAAATCGAAAGCGGAGGAACGAGTGGGTCTCGGCATTGACACCTGGAACAATAACAGCCGTCCATAAAGTCTACATGTGCATTTGGCTGTATTTCCTGATTGCACATAAGTTGGCAAGCTGCGGTCGGATTGCGGATCTTCTTGGCTTGGGGCATCCTTTTCTTATCTAGACGTTTTTAAATGTCCTGTTTGCCCTCCCCTCAGGGACAGTTACGAATAATGACATGTAAATGATGGGGTGGATCGGTGTTACTATGGCGCCTTTTTCGTCTATTTCATTTCTCTTGGTTTCATTGTTGAATCTTCAATATGTTGAAGTCCAGAACGATTCTACGATTCTTATTGAGTAGTAGGCTTTGTACTCTTTCAGAATATCTCGAGCTAGGTACCTAGCGATAGATAAGATTTAGTTCTATCCCCAATCAATAGCACTCTCAATACGAAACAACTAGAAGAACAAATTCATCCGTTACCCATCCCTTGCTCGTCAGGTCTTTTTTCTTTCTTTTTCTCCTTTTCCTTCTTTGTGTTTTTAGTCCTTTTTTAGTAGATAGAAAGCGAATACCGAATACCGAATACTACATGCCAAAGAAACAGATACTGCCTTAGTAAGCATTAACGGGAACTGTAAATGTTCATTCATTCATGAAGATTGACTAGATTACATGTTTAAGAAGGATTCCGGCATCTAGTTAAAGCCAAAGCACTTATATGGACAATATATCATTTAGATAACTACTTAAGTGTTCTGTGTAAATTCAAATACAACCTGAGTGCTACTAATGGTGAAGTGAGATATCAAGTGACCAGTCTGCCAGGTCTGGGACCCTTTCCAGATTTGGTAACCAGGGTAGGGCTTTTCGCTAAGCGAGACCGGCGCGGCTCTGCGCGGTTGGCCACACCAAAAAAAGTTCCACCCATTATTGAAGAGTCGTTTTGAGATCCGACCAGCAACCACCCACGACGACGACGACAATCCCGGCCTTGATCACCGTCCGTCACAATGGTGCGTTTATCTGACCCCTCGCTGTTTTCAGTCGTTCTGCGATTCAACAAAATGATATCGAGTTCGGTATTTTCGTGGGTGAGAGCAAGTTACTGATGAGTTTTGGTGGTATAGGCGATCAAGCACAACAACCAGATTCTCAACCAGCGTGAGTGAACCCGAGTGAGCGAGTTTCGGCATATGATGAGAGAGGATGGATTTTTCTGTTTCGTGGAACAACGAACTGACGAGTTCATTATAGACTTCCGCAAGGACTGGCAGCGTCGTGTGCGCGTGCACTTCGACCAGGTACGCAATCGAAGCCATTACTTCCACGAATCACATTATGAACGACATGTTTTGATCGTTTTGGGGGATTGTCTATGGTTTGACTAACTTCTTACCATTATATAGCCTGGCCGCAAGCACCGCCGTCGTGAGGCCCGTCTTGCAAAGGCCGCCGCTGTTGCTCCTCGTCCGGTTGACAAGCTGCGTCCCGTTGTGCGTTGCCCTACCGTCAAGTACAACCGCCGTGTCCGTGCCGGTCGTGGATTCACTCTCGCTGAGCTGAAGGTAAATTTGCCCCCTTTGCTGGATATAGAGCGGGGCCCTGTTGATGGTGCTGTTCTACTGGCTGGGTTTCGAAGTTGGATGGAAGCTTACACGGGACTTGCTTCAAAACCATATAGGAAGCCGGAATCCCCAAGAAGCTCGCTTCTACTATCGGTATTGCTGTTGACCACCGCCGTGTCAACTACTCCAAGGAGTCCCTGGTCGCCAATGTTGATCGCCTCAAGGACTACAAGGCCCGCTTGATCCTCTTCCCCCGCAAGAGTGGCCAGTTCAAGAAGCTTGACTCCTCCGCTGAAGAGGTCAGCGCTGCCAAGGCTGCCTTCGCCGCTGAGGGCAAGACTGAGGGCTATACCACTCGCGCCAATGCTACCCTTCCCATCAAGAACCTCACTGCTGAGGAGGCTGTCACTGAGATCAAGCGTGATGACCTGCCCAAGGGTGAGGAGGCTGCCTACCGCCGCTTGCGTGAGGCCCGCAGTGAGGCCCGCCACAAGGGTATCCGGGAGAAGCGTGCTAGGGCTAAGGCCGAGGAGGAATCCGCCGCCAAGAAATAAATGTGATTCACAGTTAATGATGATCGGGTCTATTTTAAAGTCGGGGATTAGTGTACTGTGGCATGGCGTGGCGCCCCTTTTCTCAATTTACCTTTGTCCTTAAAAAAGCTCCGAACCTTCCGAAATGCAAATGCCCAAATTTTCACGTTTCAAAAAAGAAGGGTCTACTCCGAGTTAGGAATGTATGCTATGAAGCTGCATCTTGGCCCGTCAGATTCTGGTGACTGGGTTTGTATCGAACGGCATCCTTCGCGATTCTTCGTTTCATTACACCGGTGGCCTAGTCCTCGGTTGGAGGCAGAGAGCACGCAAGATACTATGAAAGGGTAACCTGATGCAGGCCCCGGTAGGCTAGCTCAATGGCGGAGATGAATCTATACACTGGATTACAACCTGCGTAAACCTTTAATTTCGTAGTCATTTTAAGTTCCCGGGTTTGATAGAAGCTGAAAAGGTGTCCAAGATGCGATCCATCTGCTGATTTACAGAGGGGCAGACGCTATCGTTTTAAGGATCAACCAGTTGTTAGATTAGCTGATTGATTCAAAAACCAATCCAAGCCAATTTCAGTGACAGAATATGGTCACCTTTTTGCCCTTACTCTGAAAACATGTTTTTCAGGCTCATCACAGAACAAGGCACCCAAAATATGCTCGGCAGCATGTACTATGGCATCTGTATTGATATCAACGTCTGCGCCTATTCGCCCGCTCTGTTTCTCGCTCAAAATTGTGTGAAATAGTCTTTTGACATCTTGTTCCACCTTGCTTCCCGACCTGCCATTCATCATGGGCGGCGCAGACACACTGAATCCCGGCACCAACCTGGGTTCACATGCCCATTCATCGATTGTTAGTTCGCAAGAAAAGTAGGCTCGAAGAGACTCTCCACCTTCGGACTCGAATAGCATCGATGTACGCTCAAGGTGTGGTAGTATTTTGCGTAGACTCATATTCGAGAGAGAGCGCATCTCTGGGTTTTGGAAGTCATCTAGCTTATCAGTATCCCTGGTTGTCCCACGACTTCTGATCAGCCCTTGATATTGGCCTTCTAGCCGCGACCATAACTGGGCACGTGATATTAAAGCTTCCCAGTACCGATTTATGCCCCAGCATAGACCCGATAAATCCAACTTCAAGAGGGGGTTCGCTAGCCTTGATTCGATCCACTGGCGCAAATATATCGGTACTTTGTTTTCAATGTCCACTGGTACCGATATAGAGAGTACAGACTGTGTTTCTGGATCCGTTTCGTAGTGGATGGATAATTGGAGTTGTCTAGAAGGAAAGGGACACGGGGCAGACAGTTCTAGGATATGTTTTTCCAAATGCATGTCTGGGTCCGAGCCGCAGTAAGTATTTGAATATGCTTTGAGTTTCAATGGCGCGAATATTGTTAGATACGGTTCAGCTTGAGAAAGTTTATCAAGAGCAAAAGGATTCGGCGGAGGATGCTCTTCTGAGGTTATTGGAGTACACTTCGTAGAAAATGGAAGCAACGTCGAAATGAAAGAAGATATGGACATATCATATGGGCCCGGCTTTGCGGGTATTGCCTTGATGGGATCTTCACACAATATTGACCTGTTCACTAGTCAGGTCAATTTTCAAATGACTGGATATAATATACTTACACAAGTTTGCCCATATCTAGTTCTGTATCATCGACATCGTATCTTGAGCTCCTCGACCAATTCTCCAATTCAACGATGTCATCGCCAAGTTGCTTTATCTCGGTGGCAAGTTGCGTTGTCAATCGCCGTTTTCCCAAAACAGGCTCCGGAAATAGTCCTTGGGCCATATTTGAGTTTGACACCAGTAGATCTTCGTCGCCCTCTCCATACTGAACGTTCCTAAGCTTAGAGGGGCTCCGTTCTAGATGGTCAGTGGTTCGTCGTTTTCCCCAGCTACCATGCTGCATAGTCGGGCTGCTGCTCAGTAGTCCTTTTGGCCGTGCAGGGGGTCTTTCTAGGCCTAATTGTGTTGGGGTTGGGGGTAGATCAGGTTCTTCAAGCCCTTCATGCAAGCCTGTATGCGAATTGACTTCACCCGTTGCGTTACTCAATTCAGATGCTAACTGGTCGTCTGGGCTATCAGGTAGTCCACGATCCAATTTATTTCCCCGGGTCACTATTGGAGACTTGAATGACAGGTCTGAAGGAAGAATTTTCCTCGAGACTCGCCTCGGAGGTGCTGCGAACGCTTGAAGACCGCTTAATCGCCTACTTGGCGAGCTTTTGTCCAGCCTTAGGCTTGCATCTGAAACCAGCGAGGGTCTAAGGGCTTTTCTATCGCGTAACCCAAAAGCTCTCGTTTCAGCTTCGTTTATAGGCCTTTGTGAGCTCCTCTTCGATGAGTTGCTGGTTGCGCGCAGCGGACTTTCTGGTCGCGACCGCGCTAAGCTTTCTCTTGCTGGTTCTTGATGTGATGCGCGATCGGGCGGGCGCTGTGCATGAGGTTGCGGGTTCATTGGCGACGTGTTGAGACAGCAGCGCTATACTTATTTCGTGCCGTCTGATATGATGATAGATGCCTAAGAATTTATAGATACCCTATATGCCAATGCGGATCCTTCACAACCACTTTGGGGATTGTGTCTTTGTCAAGAATTGATCCTGAGGATGCGATCTGCAGACCTTGCGATAAGCATACATCGCGATGCGCCATTCAAAATGTTTGCATTGTTTGCAGAATGACATACCGTCTGCCTCGGAAGTCAAAGAGCACTTCCCTCCCCAACGTTCTTCCTGGTAACCTTCCGGCACTACAGGGTTTCTCTTCATGGGTAAAGGGCATTCGGTGTTCATAATGGCCCCCCGCTTGTCAGGCATGGGTCACGTTTTACCTATAAATCAGGCGCGCTCTCTCCCTGCATCAGCACTATCTATCGGACGATATGCACCGTTTCCGTCTACCCGACGAACAGCCAGCCATGCACATACCAAATCCCAAGATACGACAGCATACTTGAACAATTTAGAACCCCCTCAAGCACATCCATTATCGGGGTATTATCATGACATACTTTCATCTCGCTCCCCTTACAGACGCCAAGCAAGTTCCTCGCGTCCTATTTCTAAAGGACTAGATGATGAGCCGTCAACATCTTCGAAAATTGAGCCTCACTCGCCCCAGGATAAGATGTCTATTGTATTTGGCACTCGTCTTGCTGGCCCCGGTCGCTCTTCACGGTATAATCCCGGTGCGACGCCATCAGAGTCTACATGGAAAGCTATAAATGGGGTTGCTATACCACCGAGGCCAGAGGAACCTGACAATTGCTGCATGAGTGGCTGTGTACATTGCGTCTGGGATGATTTTCGTGATGAGATGGAAGATTGGGCGGCGAGGGTAGCGCAGGCTAAGGCCAAAGGCGCTTCGAAAGGGCCGACTGGGGGTTTGCTCCACACTCCCAGGGCGGAGGTTGCTTCTGCGAGCACTAGCATGGATGACGATGGAGGCGGGAGTGAGACAAAGTGGACTATCCCCGATCAGGCAGACGATCTGTTTGCCGGCATCCCAGTTGGGATCCGAGAGTTTATGAAGACGGAGAAGAAATTGAGGCAAAAACACCAGCACTATGAAGGATCATAAGCATTGACTTATCATTATTTTTTATTTTTATTTCTTTATTTCTTTCTCTTTCTTTGTTTGACTTTGTTCCCTAGCACATACCTCGTATTGCTCGGGCTGGGGGTCGCTTCTTTCATACCTAGTGAGACCATTATATATAGAGAGAAAGGTTAGATCTAGATGTACATACCACGCAATGACGCTACGAGCTCGCTAATAATATAATCAGCGTAATCTAATATAGTATTCGCCTATATGCGCTTTAACTGTGTGGTTAGAAGAATCGAACCTGCAGGATGTTCGAGATAGTACCTAGGCAAAGTAGTGAATGAATTTATGCCACGCCAAGGCCAATCAGATTTATCCATGATATTCAACTTAAAATAACCCAAAAACATAAGAATATATTTTATTTCAACCGTCCATCTTGACCTCGTGTTTTGTTTTTCTTTCCTTTTACCCACCCCCTCAAAAGGGATACTCTATCAAATATCACATAAACCAAGAAAATGGCTATATACGCCACTATTATCTCATGAATATCCTTCATGTGGCGATCAATACGTAGTAGTACCGCACCTTCACCTGGCGTGCGGCAATGCAAAGCCATATGGTACAGCCTTCTACCTTTTCTTATACATGCGACACAACTTCAATGCTAACTATTGCCCTGTCATAGAGCATTAGACATGTTTCGTGCTTTAAAGATGGTCCTTCACAAATACGTCTCGCTCCTCTAAACCCGACGCGACCTTCCCAACCTCGCAACATCGCAGCTCGTCGCTACACCACAGTGTTACCTAGCGTTCGAACTAGAAATCTGGCCACGGAAGTATGTAGGTCACTCTTGGAGCCGAGACGCGTGGGGCTTCGCGGTTCTCTAGCCCCCTACTGTATGACCAAGACAAGATCAACCGCAGCGTGTGCCTTTGAACAAGAAGCTACAAAAGCATCCTTGGAGCGGTCCCGAAGCCAGGAAAGGGGCTCTGTAGCTGAGAATGGGTCAGCGTGCGACGACAGTGGTTTGCTTTCGAGAATACCCGACGTCAATACAGCTAGTGCTGTAGACGAATCACAATATGTTAGCGATGCCCTTCCTAGAGAGGAAGACTATAACGGTTTTGGAAAGGTGCTCTTGCGGTCTCCTAAGCCTGTCCTACAATCTGAATTTGTTCAGAAAGGGTTAATAAGGCTCAATTCTCGATTTGTTAGCCGTGGCAAGGACAAGTTCGATTGCGCTGTAGATTGCACCCTTCAGCATACATCTACAATTATAGCCACGTCCGGAACAGGAAGCTCGAAGGTAAGGTATGATAAACGATAGCTCGAATTAGCTGTCTAAGCTAATTTGGGTCAGTCTTCAGCAGAACTGCAGGCCTTGTTGGCCTTGATCTCAAGGCTCCATACAAGTGGCTCACTGCAAGAGCTCAACGAATTAAGAGAAGAATTGCAATACATGAAGCTACATATAGATGAAGACATGTTTATTGTCATGTTTAGGGCCTTGAGGGATCTAAAACGTGCCCGCCACTTTTCCACGGCAAAGTGCAGTGGAGGACAAATAGGGAGTTCTATTTCTACTGACCAGGAGGGTTTCAATGAGCAAAACAAAGCCGATAGCTCATTGGGCTTGCCTATTGGTAGGCTGTGGAAGCGTCAAGGAAGGTTGCCGATCAGCAGAAGAAAGGATGACATACTTGACCTTATTGAGAAGAACACATATTCTCTCATTGTAGCAGATACTGGTTCCGGAAAGTCAACACAAGTGCCCCAGATGCTGCTCGACGATGCTATGGTCAAGGGCTCTGGAAGTTCATGCAAAATACTCTGCGTCCAACCTCGCAGAATAGCAGCGACTTCACTTGCTAAGCGGGTTGCGAAAGAAAGAAGGGAATCACTTGGATACTCCGTAGGGTATCAAATTCGATTCGATTCTCGACGTCCCACAAGACTGGGCTCAATCACGTATTGCACAACAGGTTATCTCCTGAATATGCTGCATTCTGAGTCCTACCTGGTGTCTTTCTCCCACATCATACTCGATGAAGTTCACGAACGAGCCCTTGACCTCGACCTACTCATGCTTTTTCTAAGAAACTTCGTCGATCAACGCCGTGGCCTAGGGTTACATGCACCTAAGATTGTTGTGATGAGTGCAACGCTAGACGTGGGCCTCTTCGCTTCATACTTTCAGAATGCTGTCGACGACGGAGGTCGCTTGCCTGCTCCACATCTTTGTATTCCCGGTCGCGCTTTCCCTGTTGGCAAACATTACCTAGATGAGGTCATCGAGTCTTTGTCTAGGTTCTACTCCCCGCGAGCACTATCATTGTTGATCGATGAACCCCAGACAGCAAAGTATCTCAGAAGATACAACCTTCTGCCAGTGACAAACCGCCCGAATTCTGACGAAGAATGGATCGATGGGGACCAGCATTTGCAGGACTCGATTTTGCCACAATCATCTTCGTCCATATTTCGAGAAGAAGATCCTTTGATACCCCTAGGCCTCATATGCGCGGTTATATGTTATGTGTTGTCTAGTACAGAGGGAGGCTCTATCCTGGTCTTCCTCCCAGGCTTACGTCACATCATGGCCGTTGAAAGTGCCGTCCAAAAACATGGAAAGATGCTAGGCTGTGACTTCTCTGATTATAGGCGATACAAGATCCTGCAGCTCCACTCAAACCTTCCCGATGGTCAGAAAGAACTTTTCAGGCCAATTTCGCGGGATTGTCGCCGAGTTATCTTGTCTACTGATGTGGCCGAGACTTCGATAACTATTCCAGATGTTAAGTTTGTCATTGATATAGGCAAGGTAAATCAAAGGATTTATGAGCCACACTCAAGGTCAACCCGGTTTGCATGTTGTTGGATTAGTCAATCCAGCGCTGCTCAGCGTGCAGGCAGGGCTGGCAGAGTCCAAGCAGGTGAGTACTTTGCTCTTTTTACGAGGGATATGCACAATTCTTTCCGCGTCACCAGATTTCCAGGAATGATGCGGGAGGACTTGCAGCAGACTTCTTTGCAAGTGAAGCGGACAGTATCGTCTGCCTCCATTCAGGACACCTTACGAGATTCCATTGAACCCCCGGACGAGGCCAAGGTGGACTTGGCAATTAGTAACCTACAACTCTTGAGAGCACTGGATGAGAAAGAGGAGCTTACCCCCCTCGGAGTCCTTCTCTCAGAGTTGCCACTTGACCCTTGTCGCGCAAAGCTGGTTTTGTTGGGGGTTATATTTCGCTGTCTTGATCCGCTTCTCATTATTGGGGTAATCGGGGGCGACCAATCTTTGTTCTACTCATCAGCAGACCAGGAGACACGTAAGGATGTGCACAGGGCTCGTGTAGAATTTTCACGAAATACCTGGAGCGACCATCTTAGCATGGCCAACGCATTCAGGGCAACCCGTGAGGTCTGGTATCGAACGGGTCGTGCAGCCGCATTTGAGTTTGCAGTATCGAACCATATACACTTTGATCGCGTCTATGAAGTGCTACAGGCTGCCCGTCATACGCTTGAGATCCTAGCTAAGAAAAAGATTATTTCCTGCCATGAACACCTGGATGAGCACTTCCAGTTTGGAGGTGCCAGCTTGAATACCAATTCATGGCGTACCCCACTTATTAAAGCTCTGCTCTTTCATGTCATGTATCCCAATCTTGCAGCTCCTTCGTCAGCTTCGCGCAGGCGTTACTTTACTGAGACAAATGAGATGACACACATATCACCCTCTTCTGCCAATTCCACGGAGCGACCAAGGAGCCTGTTCATCTTCAATTCGAAGAACAAGCCTTCTTCGGGGGAAACTTATTTTCTAAAGCAAACCTCACATGTCACGCCGCTCGCCGCTTGCCTCCTGGGAGGGCGACTGCAAGGAAGTGGCCGCAGAATATGCATGGACTCATGGCTGGACTTCTTAGTCCAGGCCAATGAGGGGACGGGAGACGATCGTGCAGCCAGATTATTGATTGAACTTCGAAAGACAATACAAATGGTACACCAGCCATTATATCCCGTATGTAGTGTTTGGAAACATTAACTAACACCTAATCACTAGGCATTCGATGCAGCTTTTCATTCCTTAGGCTGTCTAGAAAACTACCAGCCCACTGAAGACCCTAAGTCTACCAGATCACACGACATACTCTTCAATATGATATCTGAAACCTTGATAGATATCCTTGATAGGGATAACGATCCTGTGTATTCCAAGCGCGTCAATACAGCGACACAATGGGCATAATGTGACTGTCTGTCACCACAATTCTTATGGCCTATTTGCGCTCGTTTTTGTGACTTGGGTCAATGTTCTTGTAATGAAAGTCTACATACCATAATAAAGTGTACATATGCAAGGACTAGAGTACGAGGAACCCACCGAGTTGACCGTACAGGCAGAGCTTGCAATTGTCATTAGGCGCCAAGACATACAAGACATACAAGTAACCCCACGATTTGAAGAACTGAGTAAGCGGTGGGCGTTATGCCGCGTCCTTCCGCCTCGCTATCGCAAAAAAAGTTGGGTGTACTCCGTAGATAAAACCAAAGAGAAAGAAGAGCAAGGGTGAGGCGGGATAGCCGACACCATGTCTTTATCCAAGACAGAAACAGATGTCATATTGAACAAAGCCAACGTTGCTTTAGCACGCAGTCAGCGACTCGTCGCCTCATGGCTACCCCCGAAGACTCAGGAAGAACAAGCCAATACAAAGTCTGAAGAGGAGTTACAGCGAGATGAGGATGAGGTTTTCACAGCTGTGCCGGAAACGTAGGTCTTACTTTATGTCATGCTTTGGAGAATAATCTTCCCTACCCCCCCCCCTCCTCCTCTCCTCCTTCTTATTCATTTAATTAATTATTTATTTATTTCCCCCTCCCCCCTTCTTTCCCTATGTGATATATGACTAGCGCTGATTGGATGATGGCTACAGTTTAGGTGTTGGCGCACCCCTTCCCTCCAGAGCAGCAGATGGAAGTTGGAATCGCACTGAACTTGACTCCAACGATAAACTGCGGAGACAACTTCTTGGGAAGAATTACAAGACAATTATGTCAGAGAGGAATGCAGCGGCGGGTCGACAGCCGAGCAGCATGGGGTGCTCACCAGGTGTTAGCTCTACTACGAATCAGTCCCAGACTACAGCGGGCAAAGCTGATGACGATGATGACGATGACGAAGGACGAACGGCCTTAGTCGGGAAGAAGGGTCCGACTAAGAAAAGAAAAGCGGAGTCTAGTCCGAGGACTCTCGACCCCGTCGTAACTGAAAACGACGATCGTGGGGATCGGGTTGATGATGGTGGAGATGGCGAGGATGAGACATCGGTGAAGCAAGGGGACTCATTAGCACAACAGCCATCTCGACTAAAAGGCAGGAGGAAAGCTACAAGTTTCTTAGATGAGATTCTTGCTGAGCGGTCAAGGAAGAGGAAGAAGAAATAAACTCGTCTCCTGCTCAAGCTCTCATGGTCGAGGACTAGATTTCAATATACCCCGTATATCTGCTTGAATTACTTTGACGATACATATACAATATACAACAATAGAATTATATACATACTCGTAACCTCACATAGCGTATTTTCCTGATCTGGAAGGACCGATCCCACTCTTAGATCTACGTATATACTCGAGTATGAGCACCTAGATATCAACATGCATTCTCGGTTCTAAAGAATATCCAAGAACTTTTTGGCCCTACCAACTCGAGGGTGTGTGATATACGGCAAATGAAGCCTGGGATGCTGGCGTCAGCAACGCAGCCATAGTATGTCACATGCTAACATCCACCCTTGATGTTACACAGATATCCATGCTGGCGGAAGAGTAATAAGCGCCACCCTAAGTTTGAATAAGAATGGTTGGGGCGTCCGCAGTCCCAAAGAAGTCAGATCGCCAAAGGATTGTGTGATTGTCGGTTCACCAAGTTTTAGACAATTAGAAGAATCCAGATAGTACGACAAAAATCCCAGGATATGCAGCACTGCAAGTTTAGCTTTTCGCTTGTCTCTTTGTTTCCGGAATGCACGCCAAACGGGAAGGTCGAAGCTGAACCAGTAGTTGATCCTTGGTGTTATTTTCGTCCAATGTCAGACTCTAATAGACGCATCGTTTAGCGCGAAGAGCACCACTCAAGTAGGTACACCAATGTTCATTTACTCCAGACGCTTTCTTTTTCGATCCTCGAGTGTGGTATGCTGATCCTCGTCGGGTCTTTCAGCGGTATCAGCCGGATTTAGCAACGAATGAACATTGCTAGCCATGCTTGACCGTCTTGTTGCAGGTAAAGAGGTGTCATGCCGAGCGAACCTCGGTCCCAATGTCCAACTATTATCGGCGGTAGCTCCGGAGTTTGTTTGGTCGGTATTCAAAGGAGGAGTAGCGTGACGCGAGGTATCCTGTAGACGTCGTGGTGCCCCCATCTCATACTGTGCTAGAACTTCTCGAACCTGCTGGTCACTTGAAGTTGGGGTTCGATGCGGTGACGGAGACCAGGGAGCTGTTGCTGTACCAGGCTGGTGAGCAGACTGGAATGGTGACACGCCAGGGGGCGGCCAGCCATGCTGCCGAATGTCTGCGGATGTATGTCGACGAGCCAAGTTTGGGCCCGGCGGGGAAGAGACGGATGAAAGAGGATGCGGCATCGGCTGTTGTGGGGGAATAACTGTTGGGACCTGCGGGCGGCCATAAGTTGGGGAAGAATTTGCCGCGCCAATTGAGCCATATCTACGAGGCGATACAGCTAGATGTGAAGGAACAGGTGGCCGTATCATGTTGGGTCTGGTCGCATCCATCACCGAAGGCCGACGACTGTCTTCCTGTGGTATTTGACGCGGAGATAGAGGTGGACCTGGATCAATCGATACAGTTGGGACGTAGGGCTGTCGAACAGATAAATACGGATCAGGGGGATGCTCGAGGGCTCGCACGCTGTCGAGGTGCTTTTCCAGTTCTGCCTGCATGCTAGATACTAGAGATTGTTAAAGACCATTTGAAGTCCTGGCAATTCGTTTATGTGTATGTTGTATTACTACTCACCATCTCTGTACAGGAGACCTTCACGATCTGGAATCATACCTTGCAGAAAGCGCGAGATTGAATGTGTCCACTGGGGAGCGTTAATAATCAATGATGAATTCAATTCAGAGGTACGGAGTGAAGACATAAAAGGCGTGAGACTTACATGATAGCACCTGCTCAAGCTCTCCGCCATGGCTAGGCACCTTGCATTGAGTGCCGCATTGCCTTCTTCAGCACGACTCAAGCGGTTGTGCATGTCGTACAGTGTATGCTCCAGATTCATCAGGCGAGCTTCGGTGGCATCAGGGACTGGTTCAGCTGGTGTGCCAGGTTGGGAAACAGCGGCTTTGTGGCCCGGAAACGAGTCGCGATGGATCAACGCATGTCGAGACGCTCGTCTTTTGATCTCCCGTAACCCAATCAGATCACCACGTTTGAAATTGCCATTCCCGTGTTTAAACTCCCAGAGTGTCGAGTCTGGTGATCCAGTGTGGAACACATCGCTCACTAAGGCACTCCATATGAGCAACAGACAAGGGACAAAACTCATTAACCAAACAGGTAGACATACCTTTATGAAAGCCATACATGTTTAATTGCCTTACGAACGACGAGATATTGGTATGTTTGAAGTATTGGCTAGTGGTTGATTAGCTATAAGTGAACTGGTGTAGGGGTCTGGCACGAGCGAAGAACGAACGAAAGGACTCTGGAAAATTCAGAAGTAGGTGACATGACGAAGCTGTCATTAGTGCTGGACCATGAAATTAGATGTTGGATACTTGGGTCCTCTAGCATACTGTCGGGTACTATCAGCATGGACTAACTTGAGAGCATCTCTAATAATATAGTTGGGGCAATCAAAATGTCACATTTTGCGAGGGGACGTACTTATACAACTTATGAATAAAGGCAGTTTGCACGACCTTGGGCTGCTGGGCTGCAGCTGCAGCTCCGATGGCCTGACTGGGCGCTGCATGATTGTGCACATGTGCAGGTTCAGTAGAACCATTGGAAGTGGCTATAGTATTTGCGCCCGCTCGATCATGGTCAGAATTGTTGTGGACCGAAGGCCCAGCGCCCGTTGCCGCTGCTGAAGCAGGCGGAGTGACCTCCATAGGATCACCCATCGGTTGACCAGAAGATGGAACGGAGGAAGAGAGGAGGGGGAGCTTTCGTGTCCTGCCTGGCGCATCTGTAGCGCCAGAAACTACGGTATTTCTAGACGGGGGATCGGCGAGACCGCTCATCTCGCGAGGCGGAACAGGGGAAGAGGGGCCCGGCCAAGGGCCGCAGCAGCGAGACGTGAAACAAGATCGCGACTATTTTTGCGAAGAGTGGAATGGCGTGCCGATAGACAGCGGCGTGAAATATGTCGGCTGATGGTCGCTCGTGGACGACAGGTGAACGTGGGAAGGCTGGATAGTTATCACGGAGTCTGGGCTAAGAAGGCGTTGATCAACACTCAGAGGGTCTCCGCTTTCCTTCCAAGAGTCATTGCGAGTTTGTCCTTTGATCTATTGGTGTCAATGGGGAAAAGTTTCTGTATCCCCAACATTTAATTGTCAAATATATCTCTCCCTCCCTCTCTTTCTCTCTCTTTGAAAAAAAAAGAAAAGAAAAAGAAAAAGAAAACCCCTTTTCTGTGATTTGTTTGGTTGATTTTGTTTCGTTTGATTTCTTTTTCTTTTCTTCCACTTCCCTCCTTTTGAGTTTCGTTTTCTGTCAACTAGATATTCAAGGTATGGGTTGAGCTCGCGATGAAAAGGGGTAAGAAAATTCGATCGTAAAGACGTGGTAAGAACTTCGCGGCAATATAGATCTGCAGGGAACAGCTAGTTGTTGAATAGCTTCTTTTTTTTTCTCATGGGCCGGATTTTGTCCTCGGCGGAAGACGGCCAAACGGGGGCGGGAGCTGCCGATTGTCTTTGTTCCTTTATCGAACTTGCAAATCAATACTATCAAACATATAATAATGATAATTCCAACCCTATTGTAAAAGCGGGTCGGAAGAGTATAGAGGTCCCTAGGATATGGTCGAAGGTGAGTCCTAAAGAGGTAGGGAAGAAGAAGAGGAAAAGAAAAGGGACCTAAAGGCGATGATTGAAGGAGAAGCATGCATGGATCACGGGAAGGTCTGGAACAATTAAATGCACGGAGCCGCAACCCTGAACAACCAACGCACCTCTCAACCTGGAATGCCACAGACAGTCTAGTGAACATTGGCTTATTATTTCTTCTGCTTGTTATGCGTTCCTTCATAACATCTTTGGAGCCTCTTAAATGTGTGACTTATACCTCGCTCGCTCTCTCTCTCTTTCTCTATATAGAACTCCTAAAAAAAGCAGTGGCCAACGACTACTATGGATCCTGAAGTACAGGATATCCTCACCCGGTTCAAACACTTGAAGTCTACCTCTGCTCGCCGAGCTTTGTATGTAGAACAAAAGAAAGGCGAAATAACGAGGATCGCTTCCCAATCGTATGCTAGTAAACATAGCTAATTATTGATACCATAGGTACCATCTTCTCCTGGAGCAGATGCATCCTTATGAATGGCGTGATGTGCGTGATCGCATGAACCAAGTTTCCTTCCAAAAAGACATCCTAGGCAGTTTACCTACCGAGGTTGCTGTAAAAATTTCCAGGCATCTAGATTTGTCAGAAATCCATATTTTCCGAAGAGTATGTTTGCCGTTACGTATATTTAGTGACCTATCTCCCCCAGACTAACATTATATTGTAGGTCTCCAAGCGATGGAATTTTCTGCTATCCTCTAGGTTATTCCGCGATGCTGTGTGTCATCGGTATGTTGGGCACAGCTGCAGGTCCATCGTGCTAGATTCTCCAGATGCATTTACACAATATGCCAAGCAGCATGTTCGTTTGGAACGCGGACAACCGATCTCTAAGGTCCTTAACCGTCCATATTCTCCAATACCAGATGCGACAGGCTTGGTTAGTCTTGAATTTTCGCATGGAAGCTATGCATGGATTGAAGACGCGATAGTCTACGTCCATAACCTCCACTCGAATACGATGCAGAGCTTCTGCACAGAAAACCGGGATACATTCACTGCACTACGCATTTCTGAATCCATTGTAGCAGCGATAACACTGCATGGGTAAGCATAGATGCATCCGAATTGTGCCTCACCTTTAACATATGTTGGCTGATGCTGCAGGTCCATGCTCTCCGAGCCTCAAGGTTCTGTCATGTCTGGAGCCTCCAAACCAACGATTCGGCGTATTTCCGGCTGCCATCGTTACAATGGAAAATCTTTGTTGTTCGCGGTATGAACGTCGCCATAGCATACAACGGCACCATGGCCAGCGGGCCAGACTGTATTATACACTGGCAGCTTGACTGCCGCGTTACTCGTACGTTTTATATTGCGAACAAAATAGCATACCTAGACGTGGACCCTACTTCAAGGACTTTGATCACAGTTCACCTCGAGAAAACCGTGGATCCTGATACTCCCATGCACACCCATTGTTGTCCCGCCATATATGCACAATTACGTGTCAATAAATATCCATTCAAGGATACTGTTGCCATTCCGTCCCCATCTTGCACCGTGGCACTATCCTCATTTGCAGACCCAGCTGGGCATGTGGAGATAGATGATGCTTTGTCCTTATCGTTTGGAAATGCAATGGGGATCTTAACATCCGGGCGAGGCGGACATCTAGCAGAAACGCCCGGTGTTATTGCCGCTATTACTTACAATCAAGGAACTGGCAGGGTTAGCGTAAATACGGTGTCTGCAGAGAACACGCCATTCATCCCTTTATGCATGACATCTGTTGATAGTAACATCCTCTACTATGTCAAGAACGACAATGGTAAACCAGAGATCTGGATCTCCAATCCAGATGCCAGAATCGCCCACCGCCCTGCCAGATGGATCAACCCCCAGTTACCTAGGGAGGCGTCAAACAGGGTCTATTCTCATGGTACTCATTTCATACTTAGAGGAGATCGTGACTTCATTTTAATGGTTGATCAGAATGGACTGAAGGTTTGGTGTTTTAACGAAGACATGAGTCTGTCAAGCGCAATTCCATTATAAAGAACCTGAAAACACTACAAAACCAACAAGCCTGCTTGATCGCCGTTTGGCTTTTTGTTTTCCAGACACCTGCTTTGTCTTTGTGCCTCAGAATTAGACAAATTCTCCAGTATTGCAAACATACAGCCTTGCCTACACGGTTAGTAGTATATGTGAAAGATCCAGTGCTTCCCAAAAGGGTGAAAACGTCTCCAGCTAAATGAGTAATGAATACATTAACAAAGGAAAATAAATCTGGAAATAGACGATATACAGGACTATCAATGAATGCTCTATAAAAATTCCCCCCACGACTTTCTCATGAATACCTGATATCAGTCCTTCACAAGTAGGCCTCCTTATTACCCAGGTTCAGCAGCCCATCTGCTGTTAAAAATTCAGTTAGCATAGACTTAATGCGCATGATCGCCGAATCATCTCTGAAGAACTGCTTGCTCTCTTCGTATAATCGAGTAAGCACCTTCACTGATGATGTCCCATCTTCCCATACAAAGTAATAAAATGCAAATTCAGAGCGGAACACCCACATGTGGAGAAATTTGTAAGGTTTTAACACGACGCAGAGCTTAGATACCAAGAGTAAACTCGACACCCACGTCGATTTCACGGGCCATCTTTACAACTTTCGAGAATTGAACAGATTTCTCAGCGGCATTCTGAAGGTCCTCAATGGAAAAGATCTTCAGACCAGACTCGTTCAGCTGTGAGAAGTATTAGCATACATGGAAGCTACCGCAGCAAGAAGGGAAAAAAGATGATGGAAAGGGGGAAAGAAATGGGCTCAGCATTGCATGCATACCAGTTTGTGAGCCTGCTCCATGTTAGTACCCTGCAAACGCGCAACAATAGGAGTGCGCAGTCCCATCTCGTTCACAACATTGATCAAGCCCTGAGCAATAGCATCACAGCGAACAATACCGCCAAAGATGTTGACAAAGATGGCTGACACCTTGGGATCGCTGGTAATAAGTTCGAAAGCAGACTTGATGGCAGCAGGGGTAGCACCACCACCAACATCAAGGAAGTTGGCAGGGCTACCACCGTTAAGCTTGATGATATCCATAGTAGCCATGGCGAGACCAGCACCGTTAACTAGATCTGTGATTAGCATAGAAGAGACGAGCAACACATTGCAGTTCTTACCCAAGCAGCCGATATCACCATCGAGTTTGATGAAGTTCAATCCGTGCCTATCGCACTTATTAGCACACATGAAAGCTCATGCGTAGGTTAAAGCAAATAGCATACTCAGCAGCCTTAACCTCATCGGCGTCTTCTTGGGTGGTGTCTCTCCACGAGAACACTTCCTTTTGTCTGAAATCTGCGTTGTCATCAAAGCCCAACTTGGCATCCATGGCCATAACCTGGTGGTCAGAGGTCTCTGACAGAGGGTTGATCTCGATCTGAGTAGCATCCTTCTCCATGAAGACCTTGTAAAGCTTCTGAATTGTGTCCTTGGCCTCCGGAATGCACTGCTCGGAGAAACCGAGCTCAGTAGCAATCTTGCCAGCAATCTCATCAGTAACACCGACATTAATGTCAACGGGGGTGGTGATGATGGCTTCGGGGGTCTCCTTGGCAACGGTCTCAATGTCCATACCGCCTTGTGAGGAGGCGACAATGACGGGGCTCTGTGACTGGCGGTCCATGAGAACGGCTAGGTAGAACTCACGGCGAGCGAACTTGCGCTCGCAGATATACACAGCGTTACAAAGACGACCGGCAGTACCGGTCTGCTTCGTAATGAGATTGTGTCCGATCATTTGGCCAGCGAACATCTTGGCTTCCGTAGGTCTAGGGAGATATTCTGTGTCAGATACAAGGAACCAAACCGACACACTTAAAACCTGGCCAAACTCACGAGTAGATAACGCGCACGCCGCCCTTGAGACCATTATCGAAGCTACCCTTGCCACGGCCACCGGCAAGAACTTGAGCCTTGATGACCATGTCATCATTGCCTGACACCCTGTGTCTTAGCAAACTGCGATGTATAAGGACGAGGGATTAAACCATACCAAGGGACTTGGCAACAGCTTCGGCTTCCTCAGCAGAGTAAGCGACCTCGCCCTTGGGCATTCCTACACCATACTGTGTATCCGATCGGTTAGTTCTGAGAAACGAAGGAGAAAGAAAATCAAGACATCCGGTTGTTCGTACCGACTTGAGGAGCTTCGCGGACAGATGTTCATGGATCGACAGGTTCCTCTGTTGCTGGCAAATGCGAGATTGAACGGAAGACTCCTATGGGAAATTTCAATGTCAATTAATGTGCTGTTGTAAAACTCGAAGGTTCGGGCGAAACTAAGGAATCTCACCGTCGCAGCTCTGAAAGCTGCCGCAATTGGCCTGCTGCGCACGAGCTTGAACATGATGAAAGTGAATAAAGAGGGGAGAGGGTTCAAGAGAAGCTCGTTGAAGGGTAAGAACGGGGGGGAATGACTAGTAGAGTCCTGAATAGCGGCGTTTTGCCAGGTGGTGTTAGAGGCTGATGGGGGAACAGCTTTCTTTTTTACGGCCGCACTCCTCGGGATGATACTGTCTTTTGCCTTGAGTACGGTAGGATCAGGGTCACCTGATAAGCCAACCAGCGTGCGTCTCGGGATGACTAATCGGTTCGGGACGCGAATATCACGGAACGATGCTTTGAACTCGGGTACTGTGGCATACAGAGTAGACAGGTGGCAGATGGGGAAGGTATTGTCAAATTTTATTAAAGGATGGGTAACACATACCAATCGCCTATGCGTATCCGTGCACAATTGACAAGCATGTTGTTCTTTTTCATTATTATAGTCATATCCTCTACAGCATATCAGTATTTTTATATTCACCGGCAAATAGTTTAAACGGCTGTAAGCAACAACTAAAAACAAAAGTACTACTTAGCCACGTTATTTGGCGACATGAAATTAATAAATGAGTACTATCAAAATGGGCACAGGGTATCTCCGCGTGATATTGCTGTGCACTACTATCTAATAAAATGTAGTCTATGATGTGGATATGCTATTAAATATCGTGAAAAGCAAGCCATTGTAGAAAGTAAGTGGAATATCTTCGGTCTCCTTATTTTTCACCAACCTTCCTCAGCTTATAAAGCTTAAACATTCTTGTCATGGTGTAGTGGAAAATGCCAGTCCATGCCCAGCCTCCAGAAAGTAACCAAATCAACCAGCTCTTGTTGCCTTCCCATATCCAGCTCTTACGGCCTTGAGCCCATGGCCACAACCAGCGTCACGGTGCTGTTCCATACAAGATCTGTGTGACAACACTCCTTGCATATACAGTGTGTGGCATTGCACCATCCTGGCTGTGCATCACGCGACGGTTATACTCATCTTCAATGGGAGCATAAAGTGAGTTCGGTGCTAGGGTACGTTTAACACGAGCAATACGAGATTGCACACCTCCAGTAACAATGGTTGTCACGTTTACACTACTTAGGTTATTGCCAGCTAAAATGTCTGGGAAATGAGCAGGTTACGCACCCGAAGGGAGCTAATTCCACTTTAAGAGTATCATTGAACGAATGCAGCGCGGCTTTTGAGGCATTGTACACTGATCCAAACACATAGGGGATGACCTAGACAGGTTTAGCTTCATTCTCTGCCGAACATATATGTTGCATAAGCTTACCCCTGCGACAGAGCCAATCTGTACGATAGTACCCTGGGCCTTCTTAAGTAGCGGGAGGAATGTTTGGCACATGTTGATGACCGCAAATAAATTCGTTTCGAAGGTTGCATGAGCCTCAGCAAGGTCTACTTTCATGGCAGGAACAGTATAATCTATGATATATGAGCCATTCCTTTCTTTTTAGACGGCGCGCAAGCAGTGTGCATCAGGGCAGTGATCTTAAAGAGACGTACTCCGGCCCCTAGAGACGCGGATCAGCCCTCTGTTCTAGCTATAGTTAATGTGAACTGACGCATTGTTGACTAGATAGTCCAGCCCTTTCTCTCCAAGCCTTGCTCGAACCTCTGCATAGCATGACTGGACACTCCTCTCGTCATCTACAACGAGACTCAGTGTTTCAATCCCGAGGTCTGTTAGACTCTGCAGTGCTCCCGTATCTCGCGCTGTCGCAAACACACGAAGGCCCTGTTGATGAAATTCACGCGCAAGCGCATTTCCTATCCCACCAGGGGAGCAACTGTATAATAAGCAACAAGAAGTTCAAGGGTAAGGGTACTGCCAATGCTATACGCGCTGTTTACACCACAGCATTTGGTGCAGGACCACTTGTTGTGACTTACGCTGTGATCAGTATGGAGCTCCTCTTGTCTCCCCTATTTGCAATAGTTCCAAAGCAGTCAATTGAGGTCTGTGGAGGCAGTATGGGCAAATAAAGATGGTTTACAGGATGAATATTTGGTCTTCCTAGCCTATTCCACGATGATCTATGGAGGCGAATGGCTTCTTCTCATTGGCTACACCGAGCCTCGGCAATCTAACCCGAGAGGCCGCCGCTTGTGAAATTGAACCTACGTAGTTCAGGTTATTGTCCACTTTCTGGCATAGGGTACTCCGTACTTTATGGCGATATATGGCGGAATCATTCTGTCGCCAAAGCAATTTCACTCAGCCTTGGCAGCGGGCTCTACTCCGTACGGAGTATGCAAATGCGCTCTATCGAATGGATCCTAAGGCCGTTGATTATACTAATTTTGAACAAGAAATACTAGCCGTAAATGTGGCCGAGTGGTTAAGGCGATAGACTAGTACTCTATAACTAGGTCAGAGAGACGGAACCCAGCAAGCAGTTGATGTGGTGATGGTAAAAGATTTTATAAAGACGACACAACCGTAATACGAAGCAGCAAGCAGCATCAAGAATCCACCTGAATAGTTACGGCGGACTAAATCGAGCTTCCGGACAAACCATCGATTTTTGATCAATTTTACCGAAAACTCGCTGTTTTACATCCGGCCACACATTTGCCTTTTAATTCCACCCTAATAATACTTACTATTGATTTTTTACATCCTATATACTAAGTATCTGCCGCAGTACCGCGATGCCTGATTGATATCTTATTTAGTTGGTAACTTAGACATCTGTAGTTACTGCCTATAACTATTAATAGGCCTATCGACTAATAATTATTATACAAGGTAGTATTATTCTATAATTAGTTATTGCTAAATAGAATGTACATAGCTCAATCAATATAATAGACTATAGGTATAGGCCGCAGAGAGCAGAGATATACTGAATTCTTATAACTACAGATTTTTTAATTAATTTAAATATAATAATTCTATTAGCTGGTTACCCTGTTGGAGAGTATATAATATATTACTAAGCAATTATTACTAATAAAGACTATAATATCATTGGCCGGCGTGTCACAGATCCGATAATGACTCTGCATAATAACTATATTATATACCCTGCCCGTTGTGCATATACAGCTCGGAGGCTGAACAGCAACAACAGATTACATATCCGTTGACTTTTCAATAGTATATAGTAGCTCCTTGTCAGTCTTAGCCTGTTAGGAGAATAAGGGGGCTTCTTCTAGATATAAAGTTAGTCTAGTATTAATAGAAGAAGAAGGCAAGAATCAGTCTTCTATCTGCCTGATATCTACTGCTTAGCTTTCGGCCTACGTACCCTTACCTAGTTGACAGGTCTTCTACCCTGAATAGTAGATATTTCTCTGACACGGCAAGTCTATTTGAAGCTGTAGAAACAACTACTAATATCTAAAATTATTAGTATAATTAAGAAATACTTGGACTACTTAATAGAGTCTTCCAGTAAGTCCTAAGCCCCCCTTTACTACTACTAACTTGACTTTTAGATCCGAAGATACTCTGTATTTCAGTTGTAATCGTGGCTACGATATACTGCTACGTAGAAGAGCTACCGGGTGTAGGAGAACCCTGCAGATCCACTAAAAGGGGCTGCCTGACCCAACATATATATAAAGACCGTAGCTACCCCCCAGACCTACAGAAGGTCGGCAACTCTCTACCTCTCATAGCATACCGCTACTTGCAATCTCACAGTATTGTTTTATTTTACTTTTTACTATCGGTTTCTAAATAAGTAATTACTCTGGCTTATACATATACTACACAAAACTAACTTTTACTCAGGAGACAATAGTTAGAGAGTGTAATTGAGGTATTTTATCAGAATATTTCTTTATAGTTAATAAAATTGTTTCCCTATACCATATAACAATATAAATCTCTAGGCTCTGATTGGTCGGCTAGTCTGTAGGATCGTGTAGGATAGTGTAGTATATTATGTAAGCTGTCGGAGGGCCTGGTGCGTTGGTGTTTGTAAACTTGGTAATATTTTACATTGTCCGGAAGCTCGATTTAGTCCGCCGTAATAGTAGCGCTAAACCCTTTCCAGTACAATTAACACTCCTCATGACTATGGAGCAAGGAGTAGTATCCTACTTATACTCCGCATAGGCAAAATGAATATGAGAAAGAGTCCCTTATTGCAGAACACTAAATCATTCTAAAATTACCAAGGCACCGAGAAAGAGATTATTGTACCATATTAGTCGAGTATGACATTCTCTTCAAAGTATACCCAAGAAAACTCAACTGTCACCATTCAACCTGGTCCCTTTGTGGTCTTTGGCCGAAAGCGCTTGGCTTTTGAAAGAAAATCTTGCATAAACAAAGCAATGAAAGAATGAAAGTCGCTCTGAGCTGTATTGCTGCTAAACGAATGGAAGTCTCTACAACGAGTTTAATCTAGTGTAGAGATACAGAGATACCATGACGTACTACTCTGGCTATTCAAACGCTCCCCCTCCCCACCGGGCTTCCTCCGTAGCACATTGTATGTATCCGGTGCAATACAATACTATGATACTAGTGACCAGTACAGAATACAAGATGGATCTAACCTTTAAAGTTGATTTTTCTTTTGCCTTTCCGCGTCCCCTTTCACTTGTCAGACTCTCATGTCGACATCATATTTACTCTAGATGGGAACTGTTTAAGAAGAGAACAATAAGAGATAAAGATATAAATAATATGATAATGAGAAGAATGGTGATAGCATTACATTTATAATTCCTCGATAAATATGTGAGGAGTCGAATAGTCGTAGATTGCAACTACTCCGAGAAATATACTTTATGGTCGTTTTGAAAGATACCTAAACATGAAAGTCAAGGAATTTTCGGAGCAAGCTAGATTATCTCCCGCATAGCTTCCTGTAAAACTCCGTACACTTATAGGCCTACTTTACACGTCCCGTTCATCTCCTGTTTAGCTTTTCTATGTACAAAGTAGTATGTGTACATTTGGCCATCCAGCATTTCTGACGATTTTAGACAAACATCTATTGAAATTAAAAATTGAAATTATGTACTCCGTATTTTCAAGCTAGAAGGGAGCACACCAGTACGGAGTAGTAGTGTATGGTCTATGGAGTACCCAGATGTATTTTCCAAGTGCCAGGCTGCACTGTAACTCCATCTTGAAGCTGCATTATGATTGGCCATAAACAATTCCCCATCAAGGAATTGGTGCCGATACCCGGGAAAGCCAAACAGATCTGCAATTCTCAAACCCCAGCGGAGCGGACACAGAAGTGTTTCTCTCTTTGGATTAGGGGAGGCAACATTTCAATCCATCTGTGCTTTCCTTTTTCATTTACGGAGTAGAGCCGCTGAGCCCAACGATCAGCATGCCTATATGGCTAGAATCCCAGTATGCTCACCCCATGCTCTTGACGCGGGCTGCAGGTATACTCGCTATTACCCGATGTCAGCTAACCTATATCTACCGTTAGATGCTCCTAACTACGAAGTATGTTCAATTTCTTGTTATACTTAATGTGAGACTACATAAAGCCAAAGTCATCAGAGTCTCACTCACTATACTATCAATTTTTCTTTCCTACAACACGAAAGGCATGAACAAGCAGTTATTGTCGTCCAACTAACCATACAAAGCTCGCAGTTGAACTGGATTGTTTATTCTTTATTTATTCATTTCGTATGATTTATCATACCTGCACGAGATTCCCCGTCTCTTCGCTTGAGATCTCTTATTCTGTGCCCCCAAGTGCTTTCTTCCCCCTCGTCTCACGGCAGAGGTCCACTGCGGCAGCCTCACCTTAGTAGGAGGTGTGAAGAGGCTACTTAAGTTGAGTATAGGTAATGTGGAGGGAAAGGGGGAAAAAGCGCCGGACCTCCTTGCTACAAATAGTCGCTTCGACATAGTGGGGCTAGGGGATGAATATGAATATCGAACTTCTACATCCTCGACACATGCCGAAGCCCGGCGACGATGGCTATCGTACCCCCACAATTGAGGATGCCGAGAATTTTATTGCAGTGCAAAGGAATGATAACTCACTAATTCCGTCCGCTGGGGCCTGGGCACGTCAGGCTCATTCCTCGGCGCTGGAAGCATTGCATAGCAACTCGTGCCGCAAGCCTGAAGGAGATGCTGTCGCGGATGTAAATGGCGTCCATCCTCACAACGAGCCCGACTATTCGACCGTAAGTCTCAGTTGGAAACAACGGATACGTCACTTTACCTGGGCATTTTTCACATTGACAATGGCAACTGGCGGGATTGCCAATGTTCTGCATGCAAGTAAGTTCGGCCATGCCTTTGGTTTGGGGCTGTAGTCTTGCTTACCAAAACCAGTACCCTATAGATTCCGAGGTCTGCAGATAATCGGTGTCATTTTCTTCCTATCCAATATCATATTATATGTCATCATATGGAGCTTGTTGGTTATGCGGTTTTATCGTTATCCCTATACGTTCAAAGCATCATTTTTGCATCCAACAGAGTCCCTTTTTGTCCCAGCCTCGGTAGTTTCGTTCGGAACAATTCTGATAAATATTTCACAATACGGGCCAGACAATACAGGGCCTTGGCTTGCACATGTTGTCGGGATATTATTCTGGATTGATGCCTGCCTGGCCATCATATTCTCGGCCGGCATATACCTCCTGCTGTAGGTCCAATTATTTTGACCAAAGGTGTTATGCCCTAAATTCTGATGACAAGCTAGGTGGTCAACGCAGACTTTCACCATCGCCCAAATGACTCCGATCTGGATTTTTCCGGCATACCCTTTGCTGATAATCGGTCCCCATGCTGGTATCTTAAGCTCAAAGCTAGAGCCTTCCCGCTCATTGCCGATTATAATTGGTGGCATAACTATTCAGGGGGTTGGTTTTCTAGTGTCCCTGATGGTGTATTCTGCCTTCATATATAGACTGATGTCGCAAAAGCTCCCAAGGGAGAACGTCCGACCCGGCATGTTTGTTTCTATCGGCCCTAGCGCTTTCACAGTTGCTGGGATCGTGAATATGGCTGCCAATGCTAAAAGGTGTTTTCCTGATGATTTCATGGGCAATGGGCCATTGGCCGCAGAGGTCATAAGAGTAGTTGTCAACTTTGCTGCCTTGTGGCTATGGGGGTAAGACTTTGTCACCAACCTGGTTGTTGTCATGTAACTGTTGACTGATTCATACATAGCTTGGCTATATTTTTCTTCTTCATAGCGAGTTTTGCTCATTGGTCAGCTATAGGGCCTGGTCGGATGATCTTTAGTATGGGATGGTTCTCATTTGTTTTTCCCAACACGGCGCTGATCACAGCGACATTCGCCATCGGCCACGCATTTTCCTGCAAGCCAATTCTGATTATTGGATGTGTTATGGTCGTTCCCCTCATACTAATGTACATATTCGTTTGCTATATGATGATCCGTGCTATCGCGTTACGCCAAATTCTCTGGCCACAGAAAGGCGAGGATAAAGATGAGGGTGGATTTGAGATCAACGAAATCAAGCCGGAATCTCCAGGTGATCATAGTCCTGCTTGAGATTACATATTTTTTCCCACGAAGATAAGTATGGCATATAGGTTTATGGCTTAGCTACAATATCACCTAAGGGCAAATCGTTTCTTCTTCACGAAATACAAGCTTGTCATACTTTGAGGTTCAGCTTCAAACATAGCTAAACTCCTACATGTGATATATTAAGGTACACGCCGCACAATGTACATTGGGCGTACCTGTACTCCCAATTGTTACTAGTGGCTGAATCAATTGACGTTGGGGATAACCATACTTAGGAAGGTAGGTATTAAAATTTAGTGCGCTAGTCCGGAAGAGGAATAGACCAACCGAGATGGTCATATTCTAATAGGCTATCATTGATTATCACTAGCCTCATATAGTAAGGCTGATACGTACCCGTCGTGCCGATAGACCCTTTCCAATGTCTCCTATCGCTGGGTGTGGATGCGGGAACGTTAAACTTGTGACGCAGATTTAGTTTTTTTTTTTTTTTTCCTTTCTCCCTTTACCCCTCGTGTGCTAGGAATCTTACCTTTGCAAGCACTAAATTTTTTAAACATCCACGATCAATTTTCGGTCTGTTCGATTGTTTACCAGATTTTTCCTCTGGCTGATATACTGCACTTGCCTGTACACTTGGTACAAGCCATCTCTGCCAAAATGTCGCAAAAAGTTTATGTCACCTATAACCAGGTATGGTCTTTTGCTTCCAGGTTGTCTAGTCGTTTTGTGTCTGCATCGATGTTCTAAAATAGCTACGCCGTGGTGCTATACCTGCATATGATACAGCTTATGAGTGTGTTGAATATGTTTCTGGTGTCGACGGCTCTTAGAAGGCGAGCGGCCATATTCGCTACGTCGATACCCCGTCGATCATTCATAGACTGACCCGCTAATACGTTGTTCTACCAGGTGCACAAGCTGTGCCAGTCCTCAGCTGATAAAATCCTAACCACCTTTCACCCTAATCTTATGATTGCTATTGGCGGTGGCGGATATGTCCCTGCTCGTATTCTCCGGTATGTCACTTGAATTCACTGCCTGTTAAGAGGCGTCTATCTGACCTGGCATTCATCAGGTCCTTCCTCAAGCGCGCTGGTGAGCCCAATATTCCCATTCAAGCCATCGGCCTGTCGCTCTACGAGGATCTGGGTCGTGGTGATGCCGAGGAGGTGCCGGGGACCAAGGTGACTCGGACACAATGGTTGGATCTTAGTTCTTTGGAGATGGCAAACCTTATCGGCAAGAACATACTTATTGTGGATGAGGTTGACGACACTCGGACCACTTTGGAATATGCAGTTCGCGAGCTTCAGAAGGATGTTGAGCAGGCACAAAAGCAGCTTGGACGGGAAGGCGAAAAGACGAATTTCTTTGTCTTCGTGCTTCATGTACGTCACCCTTGGTTTTTTTACAGTCAATTCACTTCTTTTGTTGGCCTCGATACTAATCCTGCAATAGAACAAGAACAAGACCAAGAAGGGAGTACTTCCCGCTGATATGATGGATTCCGGTCGCTATCATGCTGCCGTCACAACTGACGATGTTTGGATCTGCTATCCATGGGAAGCCAAGTATGTGATCTGTTATACTAGCACTGGGCTTGCGGTAACTAACAGATCTCTAACAGGGATATTGATGAACATGATGCGTTGGCCAAGGAGAACCCTCTCTTTTAAAGCCTTCGTTTAATTCCTTATAAACATTTCCTCCATGCCTACGCATTTTGGCTTTCATTTGCTGGCGTATATTTTTATTATCATGACCAAAACATGATTGGGCATGTCACGATATAAACGGTGCCTTGACGACAATTGATAGACATAAAAAAGCAAGAAAATTCAAAATAACACGATACACTTAAAGGTGCAACGTCCTCAAAAAGCAAAAAAGGGGAGGCTGTCTCTGATGCTCGATGCAGTTTGAAAAGGCTATTTTTCCCAACTCGTTGCTGGTCTGTCCTCTAGTATTTCCCTATACTTGCTTATAGATCTAGTAGCCAGACCGCCACCCTTCTTGGTATTTCTGTATACAGTAGCGTAACAATACTGGCATGTATAGCGTCAGATTTGGCCCGCTCTGAAATCCGTGCTAAAGCCGCAGAATAATATCTCACCCATATTTGTATTAAACCCTCCGACCGCTGCACAAGCCAAAGGCATCGAAGTCCCGAATAAAAGCCGCCCTAATGGTACATGGAATAGGAGGAAGCTAGTATCGCACAACCGAACCGATCAATCAAGGTGTTTTAGTCGACATCAACGTTCTGCCTGCGCAACTCCGCCTTGGCCTGCCCGATCTCCTTTTGCAGCTCCTCGTGCGCCTCTGGTACATCATTGAACGTTAAGATTGCTACACCTAGGCGGCCAAGTAGGTAACATCCGAACGATATTAAGGCATAGAATGGAAGCTGGTGGGATTGCGCTGGTGTTAGTGGCATGAAGAAAGATTAACCAGTGAGATTTTGAAGAGAACAGACGTACGACAGGAACGATCTCTTTTTGAATGGTTTCATTGAGGGGGACAAGATCCAAGTAAAGGACAAGATATAGCTGTATAGGGAAGGAGAAGAAAGTTACTAGAGTTAGTAACAGCACCAGCAGAAGGGTGTGGTCCCTGGCATACCGAAGAAACAAGGAGGAGAACGGAGAGGGTCTGTTGAGCGCGTGTCATGGCGAACAAGGGCTGTAGCTGAATTTCTTGGGGGGAAGAGTCGCAGATACAGCGATACTGATGTAGTGAAAATAGACAAAGCTATCTAATATATCAGGGTGCGCCAAAGAGGGAGGTATGGGACTTGGGGAAGAAAGAATGACAGGTATGTTGCTGGGTAGTATTGCGTTTACGATAGATACTCGTCGGTGGTTCCCGATGCGTCCTTGGCAGTCGAGTTCACCGTACTAGTAGCATGTACTAGTAATTATTGATCGGGAGTTGATCCCCTGTTTCTGATACCAACATCCAATGTCGGCATATTAAATGCCTGAGAGACTTGAGCATAGATCGCGTAACAAAGTTCGGATATGTAAAACGGTAAAATGGAAAGAAGACATAAACTGCAACTATATCACTGCGGACATAATGTGTCAATTAAGGACATTACTCAATACAGCCTTGACAGTACAATAAATTTATTACGGTACAGTGTATGGGTTGTGTAAATTTCACAGCTTTTAGTGCACCCGTCTGTCTGTCCTTCAAATCCGCCTTTAGTTTAGGCCAACTGATGCTAAACTCGAGTTATTGGGTTCTTTAAGACTTTAAGAGTACATTATTTTATTTATTTGGCTTTTTCTGAACCGCACGCCCTGTTTACTCTGGAACCCAAAAAAATCTCACAAATACGATATTTCCCATTCCCAGCTCAAGGAAACGAACCTAATAAACCAGTTGCTGCTCCTCATTATTTATCCGATAGACCGTATCCTGCCTATATATTCTTTCCCTCTCCCCTTCCTGGGTTTATTCTGGAAGCATACACATGTACTCCCACCGGACTACTCATTAAAATCGAGTTGGGGCGACTACCATACATCACTTGGCCTTTTATTTGCTTCCTGACCCAAAAGGTGAAGTGCCATGGACGAAGAAATGACCCCAAGGAACGAATTGAACACCATGCGGAATTCCATGGAGCAAAGTAGCCTACCTATCACACAGATACAAGGAACCGAACGCATGGAATGTCCATCTCTGAGCCAGATCATATCTAGTTTGGCCCCCATGCCCCCGGCATTAGCCCCTGGTATATCTAAGCCTTTGTCTCTTGAAGAACAACGAACTCTGTTTGACACCTTTCAAGAGGCTCTCAATATGGCGGAGACTAGATACCAAACCAGTCCAACAGCTGAAGCTGAAGAAGATAATCCTTCTTTCGAGCAAGTCAATGCTCTTTTCGAGGGCCTCCAAGATATTTTGTATAGGCTCTGGACATGCAGATCAAGCTTCATAGTGCAAGCTGCAGAGGCTTTGGCAAACGGAAGTAGGAACCGTAAGTGCGACTACAATATAAATGCTGACTAGCCTCATTGCTGATATATTCATAGCATTGTGGCGACTTCCGTACGGACAGAGTGGTGTTCTATCTTTTTTCCTCCAACTTATTGCTTCAAAGGAGGATGTTGGTACTAATCTGCTCCTTCATGCTTTGCGATTGATTGGGAACTCCTGTGCCGACACTGGTAAGTCCAATTCGTTCAGTGTTATAGATATAGGCTCTATCACAGTGCTCACTATATTTCTTAGACGAAAACAGAACAATCGTTGTGAAAGGAAACTTCACTTCTGCTATCATCCAACATCTTCTGAATCCCGAACTTATAAAGATAGTAATACCTGTTATCTACAATATTTGCATTGATTTTGGTGAGGTATATTGAGTCTTGCTGTACTTGGTTGCTAACCATTCATAGAGCCTGCCCAGTCTCAACTGGCTGCAAGTAAAATAGTATACATACTCCTGAAATTAATAAGGGAGGACTCGTTCAAGGGCAACGAAAATTTACTTGATTTTGTCTATGAGCTAATAGAACTAACTGCGGAGCAAGGTATGATATACCCCTTCCCCTCCTTTGCTTGGTTCTAACAGGTCCATGCAGAACAAGGGATAGAGTTATCACCTGATGAAACCATCTCGCTCCTTATTGATCTTGTAGTTGATAAGGACATTGTCCATACCCCTTCTCGATTTTCTTGCATTGCGACTTGCTCGATGGCGTATCTCGATAATAAACGGTTTCAGAATGTCTGCATAACAAGATACATGGTAGCTGACATTCTATCGATGCTCAGCAAATCCTTGGATTTCGACTCGGGGTGGCCCTCTAATGATGATATTCAAGTACTGGCACAAGTTCAGTTAAGAATCAACCAAACGCTAGCAGAGATATCTGGAGCACCATTATTCGCTGAATACTATCCCCTTGGCTCTGATCTTTCACGGATGCTGAGAAGCTGGTTACAGAGAACGGAGGATCAACTACAGATCTGTTCCTGTGTCATGTTAGGTAACTTGGCGCGTTCGGATGAAGTATGCCAAGTGATGGTCCGAGACCTGAGTATCCACCGGGATCTGATATCAATCGTTAAGAGTGACGCTAAAGGAGCCGTCCTTCATGCTGCACTAGGATTCTTAAAGAATTTGGCAATTGCTGGAGATAATAGATTGCATCTGGGACAAGCTGGTATCATTCCTGCGGTTTCTCGTCTCTGGGAATACGAGACGGTGCCACAAGTTCAGTTCGCAGCCACCAGCATCGTACGGCAGGTGATCATTGCTTCAGTTGAAAATGTATCCCATTTGCTAGAGACCTTCCCTGGGGATGACGATAGCAGGACTTATCTCTCACAGTTGCTTTCGCTGTTCGAGAAAACGGACTCCACCCCTATTAGAACTGAAATTGGACGCATCATAGCATCCATATGCCGTACTCTCATCCCAAAATCCCGTGAACAAGACGAACAAGCAGATGTTATCCTCAGGCGTCTCTTTAGCATTCACGAGGGCATTGCCTTTCCAATAGGTGCAATGATTTCTCAATCACAGTGGCCCGTTGTTCGGAGTGAAGGCTGGTTTGCCTTCGCGTTGATGGCATCAAGTCAGCCGGGTTCTGCGACAGCTGTGGACTGCATAGAGAGGATGGGTCTGTTCCCAACTCTTGAGCAAAGCTTGAGTGCGGAGTCCCTTGGCTCAACGGACGAAGTGGACAAGTTGCAGTTGATCAAAGATCGTGACAACATAATAGTCCTCATCCAGGAAATATTGAAACAAAATGTAAGTAATGCGATTCTCTCAGAATGACGCTTTGAGATAATACTAATTACACTTTGCAGCCTATTCAACTTTCAGATTCGGCCAAAAATACGCTACAAGGCTTAATGAATAGCCAGGTCTTGCAATACTTGGAAAGCACTAGAGAACGTTGATTCTACACTTCAACATTGCCCCACTATTCTGTCATCGAGGATTATACAGAACGAATTATAGTTAGATTAGTCTAAGCTTACAGGTATTTAAAAAGACCAATAAACTGTTAAAAGAGAAGTATTATATAATTATGAAACACCGGATTATCCCCAGACATGATCAATTTTCTATAATCGTCGAGAGCAGATGGGGCTAAGTAGGATCACAAAGTATCTAGGCAAATCATTTCCTCAGCGTACGCTCGATACCGATGGAGGATATCAGTAGAGTCCAACCCCCGAAAACTTGCCTCAATGGAGTAATGCGCAGCGAGCCCTTTCCCATCGATTATAGCGCCTCGATCGCTGCCCAGCACTTCCTGTGCCACCTCTACAGATAACTTATATGTGTCCTGTTGAATAATAGACTTCAAAATGCTTGGGTCGCCTGCCCGTAGACAAAGGAAGTTGGGGCTAACACTGTCGGTTGGATCAGCCCACATGGGAAATTTATACCGATATAAATCGCCGTCTTCGAGATGTTGTAGAAATGAATAGTGTTGCTGTGCATGGACCGTCCAGTCATCCAGTTCAGGCCCGTTGTCACCATACATGGACATGCCAATGGGTGTTCGATCCCCATTCTCATCCGCTGACGGAAGCCAGCGATGGCTCTCTGAGGGAGGAGGATATCCTTTTGATATTTTGAAGTCGGCAGGGCCTTCCCAGGTTGGAAGATCTGCGACCCGCCAATCCTGGGTGACGGGAATCCGAGGCTGGTCGGAGGAAGAAAGCTCGGGAAGATAGGGAAGGGCAACACCGGGATGGCTATGGAGGGCTTGAAGAGCAGCTTGGTTAATAACATTTGCCGAGACTATTAAGGAATCAGGGTGATCAAGCTTGGTTTTGACAATGGTCGAGATCGTATGATCCTCCAAGAAGATGATATCGCCATCTATTTTGATGAAAATCACATTCCTATCCATGCTGCCCCACTGGATATAATCACCGAACCCCGAGACTTGGTAGAGAGGAGTGCGTTTCACAGTAGACACGAGCCATTCTAGACTTTCCGTGTTATTTGTCTGCGGGATAAATATCACTTGGTCGAGGAATCCATGGTTATCAATGAGGTTCCTCTTTGTAGGTCAAGTCAGACATGGCCACAATGATAAGCAATACCGGGCGAACTCACTCGTAGATAGCAATCCAGGATCTCCGTTCGCTCATGGCTACGAAAGGGCACTAGTGCAACGATCCTGATATCCTTTGGTTTCTCGAACGATCCAAAATCTGCGGAGTAAGCATGGAATGGTGCCGGGTTCACTCTTTGAATAAGAACAGGCAAAAGACCCAGCTCGAAAAGCGAATACCTTGAGAAGTATACGCTGGCAAAAACCATAAAAATGCACGTACAGCTAACAACGTACCAGGTCAATGCAGATAAGCAGAAATGGCGTGAATTATTGCTCCTGCCATGCAAGTTTGCATCGCAGATAGAGTCAAGGCGACCCATGACAGGGCTGCATACTTATGCACCTATTCCAGAGCGAGCAACTGATAGGCCTGCATACTTTTGGTATCTACTGTCACTAGGGAATTTATAATAAATCTATCAAAGGTCGCCATCACATCCCCGTTTTCGGCGACTCCAAGATAGATCCGGAAATAGTTAACTACAGGTGGCTGGTTATTTTTTTTGTCCGGAATGCGGAGAGGGAAAGAAAGCACCATGCTGCATGCATTTCTGCAAGGGAAAGTTTTCAAGATTGATTATGTTTAGCTTTCATTTCCGTCCCAATGTATGTTGGAAACAAGTTGGAGTGGGGAATCGACGACGAGTTTAATTGATCTACTGCACTTTTATTTAGTTCACGGTCTATGTATGACGTCACCGACACGTGAAACGGTTCTCCGAATGTCCGATGGGTTCCTCGCGGTTGGCCAAGTCCAACCTTCGCGATCGCCATCTCCCTGGCTATCGAATGAAACCGTCAACACTCGATAATTTGAACTTCGCATGAGAACATGAGGACGGCCGTCCTCTTTGGCCGTTTCTGTTCGAGCCGTGGTGGAACTCCGCAGCTGCTGTCCCGCTTCATCTTGCCGGTTCGATGGCGTTTCAGCCGGCCGCCGTCATGGCGGCAAGGGCTTGGGCGGAGATCTCACAGGCGGATGCATATGTCAGGGACGTTGTTACTCTCTTCCTTAACCCCCGGTGCGTTTTTGAAATTGGCCGAGGAAGGTGATGGAAATGAAAAGACGGGTGAGATGCAGATGCTGGAAGCTTCACGCCAAGAGATCCAAAAGAGTGTCACTCAGGATGCACGAGGCTTATCGAGGTTTCAACAGTCTATTTTTGTCTTCTGGTATTATTACATATATGATCCGATTGCCACGGGGCTCAGGTTTGCGCATCTGGTGGTTGTCTTCTTGCCTGTCATCCTTACAGTCCCAGTTGTATGGCTCGGCAAGCGCCTTGAGACCCGCAAAGATGTACGCAGCGGGACACTGTGGTGGTATAACTTCCTCGTCAGATCAATGGAACGTGCAGGACCGGCCTTCATTAAGGTAGGGTACCATCCCTGCCCACCAACAAGAAGTCCAGATTATCCGTAGCGTGCATACTGATATCTGTTATGGTTCTCTTTTAACAGCTCGGACAATGGGCGGCTTCGCGCACTGATATCTTCCCTCCTGAACTATGCAACATCATGTCATCTCTCCATTCAAATGCCCCTTCGCACTCGTTGCAAGAAACAAAGGAAACTATTTGCAAGGCCTTCAACGGGCTACCATTCGAAGATATCTTCGAGGAGTTTTATGAGGAGCCTTTAGGGGTGGGGGCTATTGCACAAGTTTACAAAGCAAGATTGAAATCAAACCTAGCGGCATATCAGGATCAGGAAGCCTCAGAGATACAGGGTTTAAGAGATAAGGTCCGAAAGAACGTCGATGTATTGATGAAGAGTACGCCCCAGCGAGTTCCCTCTTCATATGTAGCCGTCAAAGTGCTGCACCCTAAAGTCGAGCGTGTGATCCGAAGGGACCTAAAGATTATGTCTTTCTTCGCTTCACTAATCAATGCAATCCCTACTATGCACTGGTTATCTTTACCAGACGAGGTTCATCAATTTGGAGAGATGATGAGGCTGCAGTTGGACCTGCGCATCGAGGCGAGTAACTTGGTCATGTTTCGTGAAAAGTTCAAATCGCGCACCACCGCTTGGTTTCCATACCCCTACTTAGGCTACACAACCCGCGAGGTGCTCGTGGAGGAATTTGCGCAGGGTATTCCTCTATCAACCTTCCTTGACGTTGGAGGGGGTGTCTTTCAGCAAGAAATTGCACATGAGGGCCTAGACGCATTCCTCCACATGCTATTAATTGACAATTTTGTTCACGCGGACTTACATCCAGGTAATATCATGGTCCGATTTTACCAACCGAGTGAGTTGGATCTTTCACTCCGCAAACACACCAGGGCGTCCGATGCACCAACCACGGCGGACGTTGATGTAACAGAGGCGGTACTTGCACGACTACGACCTCATGCCCATAGTCCAGAAGATTGGGAGAGGATCCTGGAACAGCTTAATGCGGAAGGCTATCGTCCGCAACTTATTTTTATTGATACTGGCTTAGTAACCCAGCTCAACGATACTAATCGGCGAAACTTCCTTGATCTCTTCCGCGCTGTCGCAGAATTCGATGGGTATCGAGCGGGTCAGCTCATGGTCGAACGATGCCGCCAGCCAGGGGAGGTCACTGACCCAGAGGTTTTTGCGCTGAAAATGCAGCACCTAGTTCTTAGCGTCAAGTCACGAACCTTTGCGCTTGGCAATATTAGCATCGGAGACGTGCTAAGTGAGGTGCTATCCATGGTTCGAGGCTACCACGTTCGGCTTGAAGGAGATTTTGTCAACGTTGTTATATCGATCCTTCTTCTAGAAGGTATCGGACGAAGTCTTGACCCAAATCTCGATCTCTTCAAAAGGTAAGTGGATAGATGACTCCTTAAAAAATTTTTAGTTTGATATCCTCGTACATCTAATAACGACAATTAAAATTTTTTTCTTGCTTTAGTGCCCTCCCTATTTTGCGGAAGCTTGGATCCAATACTACATTCTTGAAATCGGTTCGATCGGGCGACACTTCCATGCTCCGCGTTTGGGTTGGACTTGAAGCTCGAGGCTTGCTTCAAGCCAGCATTGAGACTGTTGAATTGTGCGTCAAGTCTGATATGCTATCCCCTAATATCTAAGAGACCGAGGAATCCGGGATAGCATAAATTTTCGCTCCACTCGGAACGTTCATAGAATAGAAGCGAAAACTCGACAGAGAGGATTGATATGTTACATAGTGAATTTTCGCCCCGGCTCTTGTATACTATGACAACAGTTAAAGTTGGATCAGTGGTAGATCATGTATAAAAGGATACTCGATGGGTTAACCTACAGTCTGTTTCCAAAGATCTATGAGCTACGGGCATAACGGATAACGTTCGAAAAGAATCATTAAGGCTATGATTGATTTAGAAAGTAAAAATCCCTTAACGTGGCGTAGTGTAGGAAGTGTTTGTATGTTTTCATACGTAGGCCGCCCTCAACTCTCATTTCTCCTGAGTATTACATCGTCTGAAGCGATATAGATGATCTCCAGTGAATCTAGACTATTGCCTCTAGGTAATTGGAATGCCCAGCGAAATCATTTAGTAATAGGCCCCTGTCAATTAGCTTGAAGGTAGGCGACGTCTTTGTATCGGAAAAACTAGGCCTGCAAGGACCATATAGACTTCCCCAGACAAATTACTCTATTAAAACATAGCCTCTTCGAGGGGAAATGCTAGAAAGATCCAGAAGTAAGCACGGGTCGCATGTTCCGTCCAGAATAACAACTGTAGACGCCATTGCTTCATTGCCATCATTATCTGCCTAGCAGTCCATATATCTGAAAGAAAGCCATTTCATGTTTAGACAAAAAAGGGTGAAAGGATTAGGTTAGGTGTAGAGAGAAACAGGGAGGCTAAAAGAAAAGATATAGAATGATGCGTCCCTATGGAGGACCATTAGACGCCCGCGCCTTGTTCAGTATACAGGTGAGTGGAGAGTCATCGTCGCTGAAGAGCAATATCATCAGCAATCAAGTTAAGCCATTAGTTCCCGCCATCCTCTCGAATTGCAGCACCAGTAGCTCGCCACCAAACATCGCCTCCCCATCTCATCAACCGTTCAATAGCAGCGGTAGGTGTGTCCAGGGCAGGCCTGATATCCAGATAGAAAACTGGCTCTCCTGTTGGCTCCGGAGGCCCTGAATAGTAATCAATCACATAACGCACTTCTTTCGGGCCAGACGGCGTCTGTCGCATCACAAACCAGTCGTGTCGATCGAACGGTGGGGGTGTTCTAGAACACATCAGTAACACAATACAACGGCATGCCAAATAAGGGAAGGGCAACTGGTATACTAACCCAAACTTTGCTGGATACAGCCAACCCAGTGTTTGCAGTACTTGCGCCTTTGGAGTAAGCTCCTGTGGCCGACCCTTGAACCTGAGAAGACGAGGCTGATTCTCCAGTGCACCGGCACCTATCAGCTCCTCCCTGGCTGCATCTAATGCGATGTTCTCCTCGCCACGTCGACATTTTACCCAGCCTTCTTTTAGACCTTTTGAGAATAAACGTTCCCATCCGACAATTTCTTCCCAAGCGCCTTCATTCAGAAAGTTGTGCACTGCAACCATTGCCTCTACTGCATCCTGAGGGGTATCCGTGTGACCTTTGCGCAACATTGCATTGTACATTTGCTGAGGAGACGGATACTCCCAATTGCTATCTGTATCTCCGCGGGGTATAGAGGAAGGTTCACGCTCCAGCGGCAAATCGACGGTTTGGTTCGGTGCTCGTTCCTGAGAGATGGAAGAAAACATATAGTTCAAAGGGTTCAGTTTTGATAGGGTTGACTTGTTTTCTGCTTTAGAAGGCAATGGCGTATCTGAGGATATTGACTTAGGTGGCACATAAAAGGGAGAGTCTTTAGACCGGACGGGGCAGGCAGTAGGTGGTTCAGAAACTGAGGATGGCACCGGTGACGAGTTGCTCGTGTGCATTGGACATGATGGCTATGAAGCATTATTAGTAACTTGAACAGGTATACATGAAATATGGTGACTTACCGGGGGTGTGGTGTCCGATGATGCCAATGGGTTCGGAGCCACAGGTGTTGGCAACGACGGGGAGTCTGCCCAGAACCAACCCATTTGGGAAAAATGAAAAAGAAAAGCTAGGAGAGAAATGAGAAAATGAAGGGGAAGATTCCAGAAAGGAAGTTGCAGAGGTATAATGTATATAGGCGACGACTGGTTGGTAAGTTAAATAAAGAGGGAAAGCAAGCCTTATAGTGGAAGAGAACCTGAAGGAGATTTTTTTTGGTTTAGAAAAGAAAAAAGAAAAAAAAAAAAAAAGGGAAAAAGGAAAAGGAAAAGGAAAAGAAGCGCGGAATGTCTGTGAACTCGGTCGGGCTAGGTTTAATGATATAAATGGCCTCTTTATTTTGTACGACGATTAGGTCCACTTCTCAAAACTAAAAGTCCTTCTCTTCATTTATTTGTATCTTCATGAGCAAATTTACAAAACTAATATATGTCGAGTCTGTCTGTATACAGGAATTAATTCGAAGATTTGAGCAACCAGTATCAGTTCAACTTAGCGGCTAACTATTATTAATACAGTAATTACCTAAATGTGACAGCAACATCACCGCTTTGTCATCTAACCCCCCGAGTAACTAAATAGTACTTGTACTCCGTACCACCACAGGTCAATTAACTAGCTTTGGTAGTGGAACTTGGTAATTACTAACTAACGACTTTTCTATTAGTTAACTAGTTACTAGAACGCAAACCATACTCCGTAGTAGTTATAGGCACGTGCTTCCAGTGCCGCAATCTCGTTCTTTCAGTTCTCTACGGAGTACTCCGTAGTTATTCAACCCTCCAGAAGAACGCCCCCGCGACTAGTACTGTAGCTATCGATAACTGGAATTAGTCACCTGGCGGAGACCATTCGGCTAGCCCTGCTATAGGGGGGCAATGGAGTTGGCAATATTTAGGTGCAGCTGTTGTTCGCCAAGCATATCTTGAGTAGCTTTGTCGCCATTGGCAGAGTGTTGTATATATTATGGCATCAATTATTCAACTATAATATACCAAGAGCAGGTCAATAGAGCAACCCTCGATCTGTTTTAGTGCACATAATATATCAAACCATGGCCTCCGTCCAGATGGATGCCCAGCTCGCTTGGTTGGTACTGGGAAGATAAAAGTAATCAATCAACACTTCGGACATTTGCCTCCAAGTGTGCCACCCACAAATTAGGGCGATGCGGGATAGACGCTCAACAAACCATGGGCGTTCAACCTGGCCTGCTGAGCTTTGAGCGCCAATAAATAACACCCATGCGAGCAACCCATGACCCTCCTTCGATAACGGTGGCCAATGACAATTAGCTATAGCTTGCTTCAAATGTCTTGTGAGCGCACGACCCAGCCCAGAAGACGGGGGCGATACGATAAGGAAATGGTTCAGGTAACATATAGAAGCGATCCTGGTGACAGCTTCCACAGAACCAAGATATGGTGTTGTCTCAGAAAATGGCATGCCTCGTGTAGTGGACTGAGAATACACATAACTAAGGAGCCGATGCTCAACTTCACGATTGAGACTGCGAAAGAATTCGTGGTCATCGGTGCAGAGTACAGCGGGATTTTGGTTGCAAGCCTGGCCGTAAAGTACAATATCACGCATAGCACGGAGAATACTTAGCAAACATGCGCTGAGGAAGGGGTTAGAGACGAATGCAACGCCTACTCTCTGTAATTCTGACGTCTCCGAGGGCGCTATACGCTCTTGAATACTGGCTGAAACCGGTTGCAAGTCCCGAGCCAAAGGGAAAACCGGCTGGTTCATGAGTCCCGACGCAGCCTTCACATCAGTACTATATTACCAGTCAACAAGATTTGGTAATAAGTACATGGCGAAGCACGTACGTAATAATAGCAGCTAGCATTGAAGACTGATGGATACTGCTGTCTGTAATACCTCCTCGCAAGTCCACCATGCGCTTCAAGCCTCTGAGGTGCATACGAGCTTCTTCAAACAATCCCACTATCAGCTGGTAAGGGTTAGAAGAACTTATTGGCAAGAATTGTGTCTCGAATTTCAATGGGCGACCCACTGCCAATAACATGGAAACGACCGGAGCAAAGAAAATAAGAACACATACCGCACCTGTAAGAAGATTAATGATTGTACCAAATGCTTCGTTGCTTAACGATAGAGCGGGGTTGCGCAATTTAATATTCATCTCACGGATACACCTGGCTTTCATAACATAATAATCTGCATCGTGCAAAAAGCGATGGGAGGCTTCTGAAGCAACTCGGAACTGTGAATGATGTCCAGCCAAAACAGCTCGGTGGGCAGCGCACATGCTCATCAAGCCAAAGAAACTTCCCTGATCCGTAAACGAAGATTGGACTGCCATTTCGGTTTTAGCCCGCTCATTGAAAGCATGTTCTTTCGGGAAAGTCATCGGCACAAAGACAGTTCCCCCTAGGTAATTTACCGGGTCAGTCGGAGTTTAGTACTAGCAGACAGTGCACCTCATCAATCGACGTACACTTTGCGAAACTCGAGAAATCGCCAACGGATCCCTGGACCAAGAAACAAGATAGCAGGTACAGACAAGTGGTCGACTCACAGTAAAAGACTAGTCGACTAGTAATTATAGGTACATCACTGGCACCTGGCAATGTATTGAAAGGGTCGACAAGCCATGAGGTCGGAAACTGAAGCGGAATTGAAATAGAGCCAGTTGATATTGAATGACAAGCACAGCGCCTATCTGGCTGCTGTTGGAGTTTTTCTTTATTCTCGGCAGTGTCACAAGACGGCCCTCTTTCCATGAGTGATTTTGGCTCCAAGGATGGATTAGTGGGTAAGGTACGCTCTGACGACGAATCTTCGAAGTTTGACTGGACAACGGCTTTATCTGCGAGTCCGTCACGCCTAGGAACACGCTTCAGTCCAGCAAGTCGCTCGCGCCTACGCACGTCGCGCATAACGTGGGAGCGAATAGTCCTGCGAGCATTAGCATCTTTGATTCGTTTGGAACTCAAATCATCATCATGGTCAATAAATGTGAATGTAGGTCGATCCGGCGGTATAATGATTGTTGACCTCGGCCCTAGAAAGACGAATCAACACTCGAAATGATAGGTACTGAGTGTATTACAACGGTTGACATTGCATTGATACAAATGATTTAGTATCAATCAGAAGGTGATAGCAGGTTTCAAATTCTGGCGGGAGTCAGATACACAGGGCAAAAAGAAAGAAGGAGAGAGATAGGAGTAGGAAAAGGAAAAGCTATGAAAAGTGACAAGCAGGTGCACTGAGTAGTACAGCACGATCTTCAGGGAGATATAAGGTACAAAGTCGAGGGAGAAAGTTCATTTCGAGATAAGACATAATCTAGCAAAAGAGGGGGGGTGGGGAGGGTATTATGATGCCGAATATTTCAAATATGACGATGGTGATGATTATAAGGACAAAAGGACAATACAAACCCAGACGGACCTGAATGGGAGTAATGCGTGGCAATAGACCTTGTGGCAGAGTTCATAATAGCAAGTTCCTCAAGCCGATGCTTATCGAATGACCCAACGCCTTGACACTACTGAAAAAGTGAAAATGGGGAGGTGGAAGAATGAGTTACCAAGCAAACCCAGGAGCATAGCCGGGGTAAATGGCTGCACAGCGGCCAGCCATACCGTACCGGGCAGAACTAGAGCTGGACTACTCCATACAGAGGGAGAAACGGCATAGTAACTAAAGGGTAATGATCCGCCCACAGCCAGGCGGTCCGACTCCACAACCAACCTTCATATTTGGAAGGCAGTATATCATATACTAGATAGAACTTATTTCTAGATCTTATCTCTTACAGTTCTCCTCTTACAGTGGGGGTCCAAAAGTATGTGACCCCCTTATACTCAGGGGTCCTGACCGCCTCATTTTTTTTTTGCCAGTAGAACTAGGATTCTGCCTGACCTACACGTCCACGCGCCTAGAACCAAAACAACTGCCTGAATAGGCGATTTGAAGACTTTTTTTAAAGCTATTCAGTATTTGGTATACCATCCCCTCTTCCTCTATCACAGCCTGAACCCTGTGAGGCATGGTAGTTGGCAGTTTCACTAGGACCTTATCTCGAATAGTGTGCCAATCTTTCTTAGCAGCTTCAATAAGCTATATGTCTCAGATCCGATGATGACTCTGCGTGATGACTGTATCGTATACCCTGCCCGCTGTGCATAGGCAACTCGGTGGCCTAACAGTGACATTGGAGTCTATATCCGTTGCCTTTTCAATAGCGTATAGTAGCCCCCTGTTAGTCTTGTTAGGAAAAGAAGGGGTTCCTTCCAGCTATAAAGTTAGCCTGATATTGATAATAGAGAAAGGCAAAATCAGTCTTCTGTCTACATAGTATCTACTGCTTAGCTTTCTGCCTGCGTACCCTTACCTAGTTGGCAGGCCTTCTACCCTGAATAGTAGATATTTCTCTGACAATATCTCAGCTGTTCAGAAGGTCTTAGGAAAGTCCAACCTACTCAGTTTTTTTTTTTTTTTTTTCCTTTGCCTCGTTCAACTGTATATTCATCGCTCTATTTCACGCGCTTCCAATTCTCAGGATATAGTAGGTATATCTTCTTGCTCAGACAAGCCTTTGGCTGTGTATTCTGGCTTACTCAGGCCTAGACCTCTGGTGTCATTTCCGCTTATCTGATTTACGTAGGAGACGTTCTATCGAGCTTATTTTGACTATATAGTTGACTGCTGTCAATGAATCTTTATTTGTAAAGTAAGAATCTTGATTAACAAGCTCTAGAGCGTGTGTATGCTGATCTAAAGTCAGCTTTCTAGGTCTGCCTGAGCGGGAACGTGTAGTACTACTAAGACGCTGGGATTCAAGGCGAATAGTAGGTTTAATAGTAGAAAGTGATAGCTCAGAGTGTAAATTTTTGATCCTTTTGGCCCCCCAGCCAATCGAATGGGGCTCACATATACGCGCGCGCGTAGCTGAGGATCCCACTCTTTCCCTCTAGGAGCCATATTAGCGCGTTGTATAGAGCTGAATGGCTTCAAAGTCAAGCGCTTTGTTTGCCATTGTTCTATTTACTATATAAACTAGATAGGCGGTGAAGCGGCTGCACGAGGGCGGTCATCCGAGGCGGTCAGGACCGCTGGGTATAGGGTCATACTTTTGGACCCCCATTGTAACAGCCTCCTTCTACTTGATTGAAATGTCGCCTCTCTATGCTAGTCTAGCGGGCATACAGTGGACTAAATCGAGCTTCTGGACAACCTTCTATGTATTACCAAGTCTATCAATAGCAACGCACTATGTACCAACCAATTAAATATATTTTATTCGGTTCCACTAGTACTCCGTAGGTACGAATACTCTAGTAAGCGAGGGAGGTGAGTTTGGCCAATTAGAGGTATTCCTCGCTAGTTGAGACGAACATTCGGGCCCGCTTTCAACTCAACTAGCGTGGTTTTGTTACAGCAAACTAGCAGCTGCAAACCGACGACGTTGTTGCAGAGGGATATGCAAGCCGGCTAGGGTGAAGGAGGTAACCGTAGCTAGATAGAAGTTATTGGAGGGGAATTTAGACATCACGGTAGTGGGTTGAAATAAGGAGGATAGATAGCCAGGGGAGATGGAGAGTCTTGGGAAGTGACATGAAAGCTGGCTAGAGGTCAAAAAGTGTAACGCTTCCCCCGAGCCGGAATCGAGCCGGCGACCTTCCGGTTACATAGGTATGTGCCATTACAGCCGGACGCCATATCCAACTAGACCATCAGGGGTGTTTGCGATGCTGACTCATTCAGCTTCTGTTATATAAACATATATACTATTTGAAGCTATATGCCAAAGAAAAAGGTCGGTTACACAGGTATATGCCATTGCAGCCGGACGCCATATCCAACTATACCATCAGGAGTTGAGGCGATGGGGGCCGGCTAACTTATGCTACATAACTAAAAGCCGTTTTTACTACACTTACGGATGAGACGGTGAATTGGCGGCCACAAATGGCCACCTCTGATGCCTGTTTTAAGCGTCCAAAGTGCTGGCAGTCCTCGCCGCCGCTCGTCGTTTTATACATAACACCTCAGCGCTCGTATCCATCTTCTCGGTCCTCCTCTATAGCTTTTCGAAATCAGCTTGACGTCCGCTCTCTTCTAGTTCGATTCCCGGAAATTTGATCCGCAATTTGCTATGTTCATCTGGGTGTAATAGTACTCAGTACAAAGTATTGTTGTCTGTCTTGATCTACTGTGTAAGATAGTGCACCCCATCCCACTAAAACTAATATCCGAATGAACTTCCGGCGATGCCTGATATAGTACCTAATCTGTGTCAACTGAGTAATTCTTGTCATGACTTCATAGAATGAGGTTGCTAGCAAAAAATTACCTTAGCCGACGACAACTACATATGAATTTACACAGTCCAACTTGACTACGGTTCTATTAACAATGCTCCTTGAACTGTATAGATCGGCCATAGCTAACTATGAACTGTCTATGTTTACCTGGCCTGTCACATGGCATCTTGATAATTATCGTTTTACTTGCTAGCTTACAACATCACCAGCGTATCTATATTGTGGCCTTTGACCCCGCACCAGTACATATTTCGACAAACGCCCCTAGTACTCCGAGTCCGAGTACACTCCCTCACATATATATTCAAGGTGGGGATATTGTCAGCTGTGTGTAGTTTGTTTGATATGATTGTCTTTCGCCACCAAATCACGGATTCAAAATCGGAGGCTACTTAATGCATGCTGCACCAATCCTTGCAGACACACCCACGAATATCTATCAAAGCAAGAAACCCAGAGTCTTGAACTACAACGTGAGTAATAAACTTGAAAATTTCCCTAACAGCTGATTTACCTATAGACCTAATATAAAGATAGGGAGCATTGCCATTGTTACTACTTCCACCGATTCTTGCACTACTTGGACTGGTTGTGGCTGCAGATTGCAATGCACAGAAGTCTAAATGGACAAAAAGTGCTCAAGAAGCTACGAACCAAATGTATATGCTAAGACTGCAAGTCTGAGTAGAAGAAAGCGATTTTTTTTAAGTATTTATGATGGAATGGCAGCATCTTGATGACGGACCAAGGGTTCAGGAGCATCTAGATACGCACGATTAGGCTGTTTGAAACCTCTTTGTGTATATGACTTTAAGTTATTTCAGACCTCTCATTTCCCCCTAAATTTTGCTTCTTGTCTTTTTAACTACCTTTGCTTTTTGGTGCTGATGAAAGAGTGGCCGTCTCTGCTAATAGATTCGTTCACCGCTGCTTAAGCTAAAAGAAGCTTACCTGAAACTGAATAGAGTAGTAGATACGATTCAGCGCCTCAAAGAATTAGATGAACTGTTGCTTGGAAGTTATCTAGCCGATAATATTCCGCAGCGTGTTAAGGCCGTGCTAGGGTGACGAAAAGAGTCTCCCAGGTTATTGGGCTGACGTTGGAAAGGATGGAGAGTATGGTGGACGCCGAGACGCGACACCCCTGTACGGTTCCAAGGCTATTGATTTATCTCGAGTCAATCATATTCAACGAGGAGGATAGTAGCGTACCAGATACGTTCCTGTGGTGTTACTTTCTAGTTGATAGTAAAACTATCCTATATAGTAGAGCCTCCAATATAGCTGTACATAAGGTTGGGATATAAACCGCCGCGAGCCATGCGTAGCAGTGGTGTACATACAAAATACAGTGTACCTCCATACCAGAGAAGGTAAAAACGGAAGCGAGTCAGATAAGCCAGATATCTCTATCATCCCTTGATGTCTAGGGATATAAAAACAAAAACATAATCTCGTCCCCCGAGCCGGAATCGAGCCGGCGACCTTCCGGTTACATAGGTATATGCCATTACAGCCGGACGCCATATCCAACTAGACCATCAGGGGTTTGGAGACATTTTGTTCCTAGGAACATGCATTTATAGATAGAGGTTTCAAAAGTGGAAAAGAACCGTCGGATAAAGAACAGGGGGCGATGTACAAAATACACATCGTATCAGTTGTAGTGACTGAGTTTACTATATCTCAGCAACTACATCTAGGGGTAAATGTTGGAGACCGAATCACACTATAATCCCAACTTACTGACACCCTGAATCCTGAGATGTATGCAACCAAAGCATTAAGTCGCGACCCAGCTAATCGATTAGCTGTGTCAATTGAAGCGACCAATGGTGACTACTCTGTCTGGCTCAAGAATGACGGTGATAGAGTCGTGACGAAAATGAACAGCTTAGACGATGCTCTAAAGGGGGTGCCTCTTAGAGAAACTAGAGAAATGCCTAAGCGATAGTACATGACGAGACGCCATGGGACATCGAAAAAGGCTACAACTGAAGATGAGCCATAGCAACTACAAAGAACATGGTCATATTGTTTTCCGAGTTCCATAGAATTAGCAAGGAAGGACTAGAAGGGAGAGACTATGATGAACCACAAAGATGGAAAAGGTATACAGATACAATACTGGATGTAGAGTAAACCTTTTTTAACTTGATAATGTTAAAACATTGTAAAGATCGTGTCTTTAAACCCCTGATGGTCTAGTTGGATATGGCGTCCGGCTGTAATGGCATATACCTGTGTAACCGGAAGGTCGCCGGCTCGATTCCGGCTCGGGGGAACAAGGCATCCTTTTTTGTTTACATTTCCATGAACCTGTCAATAAATTTGCATATTTCCTATGTCGTTTTTGGTACAATACTAATTGGCACAAGCTTACCCATGAGCATAAAATTCTTTTTCTACAACAATGTTTCCCTTTCTTTTATTTGATAGATATTGTGACGAACACAGAAGCTGCTGCATATTTTTTGTATGTAGAAGATATTTACCAGACCTATTTTGTAGCCTGATATCACACCACATTCATCAGAACCTACCAAAATCCTCAATTTTTGACATGGGCAAGATTTTGCAATATATACTATGAAGAAAAGAAACGGTAGGAATCACTGGACCCCCTAGAAAACCCCTCTCGCTGTCTCCTTGGTGTTGTCGCGCAATTCCTTGACTGCTTGCATTTGCCAAATCGTCCCTCCCAGAATATCTACCTTTCTGCACTAAGCCCCTTCTTCTCAAGCTACAGTTGACCTTGGTCTTGCTATATCACACCAACCTTGTCGTCAGTGAGTCCGGTACGTTACGGTAGATGGTATAACATCTCCTTGGAAGAATGAATGAAGTATTCCGCTGCAGTAGCAATAGCTATATCCTGTTTCGCGGAGGACTTTTTTGGATCCAGCTTCTTCTCAAGCGCATCAACCATTTAATGGATAGTCCAGTTAATAGACTCAGGATCGGATACCGCCGTACGGCATGTGGTAAAGGCGTGGAGATTCACCAATTGAATATCAAGGGGGCCCTACAGGGTCTTGACCTCGGATTCATCTACCCACAGTGCTATGGGTTCGGTGGTTAAAATAATGACATCCTGGATGGGCAGCACGCCAAAGGACTGGGAAATCAACCTCTTTCGACTCCGGCTAGTTCTCTCCCCTCGGGACAGATGGGTTTGGAATGGAACAGCAATGAGAAATATGATGCCTTCTTGTGCTTCCTCGTATTGTGTTGCTAGGCTAGGAAGAGTCCTAGTGGAGCGAGAAGGGTGCTGCTTTTGAGATCGTGTCCTGTGGGGAAAGACTGCCTTCTATGTGGACAGCATGTTAATAAGACACTATAGTAGAGCGATGAGGATGTATTGTAAATAGGATGAAGGCTTATTCTCGTCTTTCCTGTTAAGAACCAAATAGCATATATATAGCTATCGTATCCGTAATAACTCTATGTAGTTTCATCCAAAAGAGGAATATATTATGAGGTTTACCTGGTATCGGGGGCTTGTGTTTAGGGACAAAGGATTGGGTTATCGGTATATCGAGATAGGTGTTTGTATAAAGCTATAAAAATGGTATTCCTGGGAAATATTTCCTTTGGATGATCTCCTGTCTTCCGCTTCCTGATAACGATTACCTGATTACAGTCATACAGAAAGAAGATTAAAGCACGTTCGTGCTGCTGGCTGCTGGTATATATATATACCAGCACACCATGCTTGATAGAAAAAAATCTAGAAAAAGATACCTCATCCCCCGAGCCGGAATCGAGCCGGCGACCTTCCGGTTACACAGGTATATGCCATTACAGCCGGACGCCATATCCAACTAGACCATCAGGGGTTAAAAAGGCACTTTTGTCTCGACATAATTTGAGATAAAAGCATTAATTAAGATTCTCATATAAGACTCCTCTAAATTAAGCAGAACGATCACGCAATGTTAACCACTATAAATGTTCACATTACCTCTAAGTTGTTCTACGGAAGAGTTCCAATCTAACCTAGCTCATCATCTTCCCGAAAAGGCAAAAAAGTAAAGTAAAAATAACAAATCGCAACAATAGAAGAGATATGGAATGCCGCGAGAATGCCGGCAACTTCAAAAGCAGCAGATGTTGTATTGTGAAGTCATTTATGTAGCACCGCTATCTCACCTTAGAACCCTCATATCTAAGGCCGCCATTAACCGGGTATTCTTCAAGACCTCAGTTAAAGTTAGGTGGCTCTTCACTATATGTATCTAATACACACGCAGTTGCGAATATGATCTTGGGAAATGGCGTGTATGTACTTTTGATCTCCATACCCTGTTTGAAATCACCAGTAGATGACTAAATCAAATTAAGTGTATACGCTGTAGGAAATATGCTGTACAGAGGTGCAGTAGAAGGGCGCAGTGATCCTTGATTGCAGAGCACACTGGCGATTTAATACGTCCCAGACACCTGAAGCTTCTCAAATTACCACCGAACGCCGCCCTGTTTCCAGACGCCTCTCGGTCCTTATAAAACCAACGAACCTTACAAAACACGGAGAAAGATACAGGAGACTGCCGCTGTAGAGAAAGGGGACGGCCGAGGAATGGACGAAAAAAGTAAAGAAAAATAGAATATACAAGGGTGGAAGAGGAAAATAAAAAGGAGCATCGACAAAAAACGAGATATAAAATGACGCCACGTATTGGATGCTAAACGCCTCCTGGGTATGAAAAGGGTCAAGAGTCAAGAAACTCAATCTTAACCTTGAACATCATTTAGTAGTCTCGCGACAAGTGCATATCCAAATAATAAGGCGAGACCAACCCAAACTCGATTCCGTCGAACCCAACTTTGGCCCGCTTCTCGTGCGACGTGACCACCTTCTACCACAGCCCCGAGGCCATGGGCACTTCCGTTCGGGCGCCTACGTAGTGCACTGGTCTCTGGAGAACATTTTGTAGCAGCAGCAGCAGCATTGGGGTCAGGTATGAGTTGGCCAGTGTTCGTGTCAATCCGATTGTCTCTCATCCACTTCCAATTCTCTTGATCTAATTCTGGCCATTCTGCGCGAAACTTCAGCCCGCCATCTCCTGCTTTCACATTGTTGATTCCCTTGGCTGTAGGGGTCACTCCTGGAGTGGAAATGACGTGAGATCCTCCGCCTGTGGAGTTCCACCACCTCGACCGCGCGGCCAGCACTCTTCGTTCCGCTTCTGACGCACTGACACTACCCGTAGTCATCTCTTCGCTAGTCATAAAGGAGAGTAGTCCGATAAGAATCGTCGAAACTTCCCAAGCTGGGTTGAAGGACTTGGGGTGAAAATCACTGATGCTGAGACATAATCGAGCAGATGGTTGAAATCGGCCGCTTGGGGTATGCATGCGGATGGCTGGTGGAGCAAATGGGTACTCTGGAGGAAACATTAAGGTGCCCCAGTATTGTCCATTCTCGTACGGTGTCCCAGGGGGTCCAGTGAGGATGTAATGCCATCTATACTCTGCATCAATGCCGGCTCCGAGAAAACAACGGGAAACGTGATCGACATCTTACTCAAGAATGTTGGACTCCGATGGATGAGCAATTATATAGGGCGGTGGGTTCTTTTGTATGTTCTGATATTCACGAGTAAGCTGTATAATGATTAGTCATAGCTCGAATACCATTTAAGTTGTTAGACTCACCCGTTTGAAGGCTGCTTTCGTCGCCATCTTATCATAAGAATTATGTTCTGCCTCGTTCGAGAACTACTTCCAAGTGCGGATATTCAGGGAAAATTCCACAGAAATGATAAAACGGAAGCAGGGCGATACAGTTCGTAAACTGTGCAGGGCTTGTCTATTGGACGAAGTGATGATGGAAGGTCATTGTGTTTGTATGTAGGTGCCAGTGGAGTTGAATCTAAGGAGCACTGATGGTCACGTGTCATATGTAGGCTTCGTCAACTTCCGAGACAATCGAAGATGACATAGAAAGCCTTCCAGAGGCGTCGTTGGCCATTGTAGCCGCAACAATGTCTTCCCCACTTTCCGCCGAAGATGAAGACGTACGTTTCATTTCTTAGAATTTAACTAAAGACGCTTATTTTTGTGATTGCTAACCGCCTTTCTGTTTTCTCAGATCTTCGAGCGTCTTCAACAGCGTGCCGACCCGAAAGTGCTCGAGGAGCAACAGCAGGCCGTGAATGAGCGAATACATGCGATCTACCAGAAGGCGCAGACCCGTCTTGGGGAATTGGTGTGGCTTCACTTCCCTCTTATATTTCTCTTATTCTTGTTCCCCCCCCCCTTTTCGGTTATTGCATACAGGCAAAAGACAACTGAACCTAATACAATGAGTACTGACCATCTGTGTATGATACCAGATCGACCAAAATTCCACCCTGCCATGTGTCATTTCGTCTGTTCAAATACTCAACGCACACCACACGCGCAGGGGCTTTCTTGAACGGATTTTCAACCCTCTCCTAAGTTCTAACCAGAAGTGGCCTTACACACTTTCTGAAGCCTTACGGGAAGTCTCAGCTCGTGCCGATAAACTAAGTAGATTCGGTTTGTAGATCATTGTTCTTTGCCACTAAGACCTTGATTAACGCAATTGCAGACATTTTTCAGCAGCCAGTGTCTGTGTACTTGGATCAATCGCCCGGAGACCCACAAACGGGACTCCCAACTCTTGACGTGTTTGTATCGGTCAAAGAAAAGTCTCGTGTTCTGCTGAAGACCGGGACCGATCTCGGTAACACGGAGGGATCCGCGTATGGCAATCTTCTCTGGCGGAACGTGTTCGGCGGTGCCGAAAACCTAAATTTGAACGCTTCACTGGGTACTAGGACAAGGTCTGCCTACCAAGCGACATTTGAAACACCCATTCTAAGTGACCCGGATTTCCGTTTGGAAATTGGCGGAATCGCTAGCTCTACGCAAAAGGCTTGGGCTAGTCACGAGGAGGCCTTGAAAGGTTGGTGGAGCAAGCTCCGGTGGATGAGTCAGTCCGGCCATCGCCATGAAGTCGGATACAATGGTCTTTGGCGGCAGATGACTGGCCTGGCGGAGAATGCATCCCCAACAATCAGAGCAGACGCAGGTGATAGTGTGAAAAGTAGCATTTTTCATTCCTGGTCCAAAGACCGCAGGGACAATGGGCTTCTTCCATCTCGTGGCTACTATGCTAAGGCTTTCAATGAGCTAGCCGGTTGGGGTCCGCTAAAGGGAGATGTGTCTTTTTGGAAATCCGAAATTGAAGCACAAAATGCAATCCCAATTCCAGTGCCGGGCATCGAAGGCAACAGTGGTATCAGCTTTACCACTGGATTCCGTGCCGGTCTCCTTTATCCTCTTGGAATGGATGCCGACCACAGACCCCAGCTTTCGCGTACGAATGATCGCTTCCTTATTGGGGGCCCCACGGATGTTCGTGGTTTCCGCCTCTGCGGCCTTGGGCCTCACGATGGAGCTGATGCTGTGGGAGGAGACGTATATGCTGCAGGAAGTGCAAACTTGCTGCTTCCACTCCCCCGGGTTGGTGCAGAAAAGCCCTTGCGACTCCAGGCGTTTGTAAATGGTGGTCGTCTGTTGCCTCTGCGAACCGCACAGAAGAGCACACCTACTACAGGCTCAGAAGTGAGGGACGCCATGATTTCTACAATTTCTGAGTTGGGTAATGGAATGCCTAGCATCGCAGCAGGAGTTGGGCTCGTGTACGCTCATCCAGCTGCTAGGTTCGAGCTGAATTTCTCTTTACCACTGGTGCTAAGGAAAGGCGAAGAAGGCCGAAAAGGTTTGCAGCTTGGAATTGGTATTAATTTTCTGTAGAAAGTCTGAGTCCTGTTGTAATTAATAGAAGTCTTCTTGGTGGTATTAGTACTTGTATCAATGTACGTACGACGTATTGAGTGATTATGTAATAGAAGCGATCTAGGCCCAATATGGTAAATATCCACATCCTTAGCCATCTAAGTCACGGGTCTCGTCGGACTTAGTAGGGCAACACCGACAACTGTCATTCAATACAACTACTGGTAGTGCTCTCCCGCTACAACTTTCCATTCCATATTGGGTTGTCTTTCTTAATTTGTTGATACCACTAATAAATTACAACTATACTGTCATCTGTGTGCGCTTTCACCTCTGAACTCTCACCTATCTAGACAACCTCTGCTTGCATCATTGGCCACAATGGCCCAATACTACCCGCAACAACAGCCCTACGGATCCCAGGCTTCTGCACAGAACCTCCAGTTTTATCCTTCTTCCTACGGTTCTGTGTCTGGCCATACGACTCCCTCTCAAGCTTCCTATGGTGGCTTTAGTGCAGGTCCTAACCCGGCCGCTCAGGCGTACCCCATTGGAGGGGTTGGTGGTGGATATGGCGGCTTTGGATCTCCAGCCACTGGCGTTAGTGGAAGGATGGGCGAACAGGGCGGCCTGAGGACTGGGTGGCTTGCTGCATTTGGCACAGAGGGATACGATGGGGAGCCGCCGTTGTTGGAGGAGCTGGGGGTAAATTTCGAACATATCAGGACTAAGGTTGGTTCCCCTTGTTGTTAACCTTCATCATAGTGGCATCAACTTATATTTTGCAGACTTTGACAGTGCTCAATCCTTTCGCTCGGATCGACCAGCACCTCATGGATGACAGCGATCTCTATGGAGCACTGCTTTACATTGTCCTCTACGGAACATTCCTCCTCCTTTCTGGTAAAGTCTTTTACGGCTATATATACGGTGTTGCAGTTTTCGGCACCGTTGCTCTACATCTGATTCTTAGTCTTATGTCTCCGGCTCTCGATACCTCCCCAGCGTCCAGTTCTGCAGACCCGGCCAACTACGATCCCCACCACAAACCTTCGTATTCCGAGGCATCGGCGGCCGGTCATTTCTCGGCCACATTGACATTCCCTCGCTCTGCTAGTGTTCTGGGCTACTGTTTCCTACCGCTTGTGCTCACTAACCTTGTTGGGATAATGATCCCTATGGACACTATGTTCGGGTACCTGTTGACGACAGCTGCCGTAGGGTGGTGTACATACAGCTCCTCGGGAATGTTTTGCGCGGTTGCACGGATGCGCGGGATGAGAGGCTTAGTAGCGTATCCATTGGCGCTGTTTTACGTCGTCTTCGGGATCATGGGAATCTTCTCTTCACGCGGAAGTGGGACTTTGGCTGCAAAGACGGGTGCGACTTGATATTGAATCTTTTTCTTGAATCCAATGTGATATGTCTTGTGAGTAAATGCTCTTGGTCCTGCGTAGACAACATAGGATCTCGGTCACATTATATTAGTATGTACGAATATTATGAATTAATGGTCTCTACACTCCTGTCTACAGGCATTGTGTCTGTCACTCCAGCCAACGAGAGCTACTTGCTTATGATTTACGAAAGCAACAAAATAAGTATACACCCCAAACTAAATAGTCTACATAAATTCCGCCCCGGCCTGAGCGTGAATGCCGTAAGATAGATAAACAATTTACCCGAGCGAACTTCCACCACCTGACTTTTCTAACATCTATCCTATACAAAATTAGGTAAAAGCCTCAGATGGAGATTGTCAATTCCTTTAAGCACTAACATAGAATACTAGTTTTTTTCATTTTTCGCAGGTGCCCAGTTCTCTAACCACTCCCGTGCTTTGCTGAGGTCCCCTCCCGTGGCTTCAACGGATGCCACACACCATGGTAAATCATACCCTTTGCCACTAGCCACGGAACCTTCGGCCGCTATCATCTCCGCGAGTACGCGACGCTGCTGGCCAACTTGGTCTGTGCAAAAGTAAAACGGTGCGGTGTTTAGATTACCGCTTCGCAGACATATGGCGTCGACGAAGGGTTTAATTGTGGCAAGAATCGTTGCTACGCTCATCGATTCTAGCGGAAGATCATTCATTGGTATGGAAGAAGGCTGTCTGGCCCGTTTCCCATTCTTGCAATACTCATTTTGACACCAGGGCTTCCCACACCCGGTCATCATTTGCGAAAGGTATCGACGCTCGATGCGACGGCGGAGTGCCTTCCCTTCAGGGTCATACGTATCCACATATAGTGATCCGAAGCAAAAACTGCAGAGGCCTAATGTATCAGTGCCTGGCGTGGCTGCACTTTGTACACTGCGTCCATCAAGTGTACGGCCGCAATTTTGGTTCAAGCAAACACGCGGTGGGGGTTTGGACAAGCGTTCCAGGTCGTGATGACGCAAGTGAGTCTTCATGTCACGCAGTCGAACAATCTTGTTACACAGGTGACACTCAGTTGTCCGACCACCGTCAACTAGTTCATGCGGAGTGAGGCCAGAGACCAGGACTTCTGGGTCGTGCATATCGGGGTCTGTCTCGCCTTTTTGGGGGACTACAAGATGACAAAATTGGCATAAAATTGGTTTTTCTGGACAGTCAGTTATGCGGTGATGAGCGAGTCGCGGAAGGCCCTCCATCTCGAGCCCACAAGCGCGACATGACCGCCGGGAGTGGAAGATAACGTCATGCTTGCGCTTACTTGAAACATCATTGCCATAAGATGAGTCATTAGGACAATGCCAATGATTCTGCCATTCAGATGACCTTTTTTGGAATACATTATGGCACTGAGGGCAAAGTACATTGTTCCGAAGGCAAAAGCTTTCGTGCAGCACTAGCGTTTGCTGAGGCACCCATTGTTGGCAATTACCACATTGAACGTCATTCGGATTACCATGCGCTAATGTCTCCTTCGAATCTCCGTTGAAGCCAACTGACTGACTAGTTGAGATCTGCAACTCGTACTGCAGCGGTAGCTCTTGGTTCTGTGGATGCTCCTCGCTGTATTCAAGATGGGCAAATGCATAAACCGATATATAGAGAGCCTCTGCCGCTTCCAGCTCTACATTCGTGGACTCAATCCGAACTTGCTTGATCGGTTGGGTAGTGAAGTCACTCAAAAGGTGCTGGTCTACTCTAGGACGGTTCCTCTGGCGAGCGGTAAGGGGGCTGACAAAAAGGGAGACGTCGGCATCACCTGCACTTTCGACTGTGATAATAACAGGGTCTCCGCGATCCCACTCGCGGATTTCGTAGTCAACGTATGCACCTCGAACTACCAGGCCATGCACTTTCTCTCCAATAGAAAGTACCCCGCCGGTTGAAGAGCATCCCTGGGTTCCAATGGCATGAGATGCCTTCTCCAGCCGCCTCCGGTAGGTTTCTCTTGCTTGATCTTCAGTTAGGGCCACAATGTCTACCTCCAAGTCTGTATCAACAATGCAGATGCCGTCACCTCCTGGCTCAATTTTGTCCACCAAGAATCTAAACGACTCGTGCTGTCCCCCCAAAACCTGCAAGACCTCTCCCGTACTTAATGTCGTGAAATTATCTCGCAAGTATCGTTCAAGCAGAGCCTTCCAATCCTCTGGATCATAGCCAGGCTCGAGAGGTCGGAGACGAACATAGGTTCCTTTGGGCAGCTGTTCAACATGGACTGTGACTGAAGGAGCTAGGCCCGGGGCTAAAGAAGCAGGCTGCGGTTCCGCAGTGCCATCTATCGTTTCCGAGGGTTCCAAAGTCTGCCGGTATCTATTCGTCTCCGACGGGAATTGGTCGTCTTCAATCCCTAAGGCGTCTCTCAAGAAAGCACTAAGACCAACTTCCTTCTCTTCGGCGGAAAACTCACGTATCCCGGCGTATATCGCACGACCATTCTTAGGGTTGACAATACGGAATGTTAGCGGATGAGGTAACTGATGTTGACGTTCTGAAGCTTGTTTGTGTGCTCGTGACTCAGTCGCAAAGGTTCGCAGATTAGGTGGGTCAAAGGCCGTAGTATATGGGCGAGCAGGCCTAGTATTTGGAAATATCTCCTGGAGCGGGGCAGCTGCGAGGAGCTGCTCGAGGGCGGACTGGGGCAAAGTGATTTTGTCGCCAGGCAGCTTGGGCGTATGATGGGGCGCAGTCACCGTGAATGGGGAGGACCAACGCAAGAGATCCGATTCCTTAGACATGACTCTGATTGGCACTATAGCAGAGGCTATGAGGTAAAAGGAGCGAGATGTTCAGCAACATCTTATATAGGCGGGGCAAGCTTTCTTGATAGCGGTGGATACGGAGTTATACGGAGATAAAAGAGGCGTCGCGGCTGTTCTCGAAGTTACCCTCACCTCACCGCCCAAGTATATTTAAAGTTTTCAAACATTTGTCATAAATCTACACGGCCCCGCCCGCCTTAATTGACTGACCTTAGTATACCGCGATTGCAGGGAGTCAGATCGGACTTATAATAATCAGCTTAGCCGTTGTCTACCAAATTTATCAGTCCCAATTGCTTTCGTGTCCTTTCCTTATGCCATCCACCTACTAGAGCAGGGTTAGCCAGTTTAGTCAGGGCAGAAATACAATATACAGGGGTAGTTTGGAGTTTATCTTCTCTCTTGACCTTATGACGAACCTTTCATAATGTAGCCCTCATTCTACCTCTCGCGTGCTAATACAGGTACATCTATTTCCTAGCCACAAAGATAGCCAGGTTTCAGCTATACAATCCCCCGGAATTGAGGTTTGTACGACATCACTTTGGTTCAACAACTTGGCGCCACTGTTTATACCACCGTTGGCTTGTAGGAGAAGCACCACTATTTCCCTGCAAATTTGGGATACACCTTTTGCATATCCCCAAATTTGCGTGATGCGATACCATTTTCGCCTAGGAAACCATAAAAATAACCCAGGGGACGTGCCGTGGACACTGAGGTCCCTGAACCGCTCGTGGGTGACCTCTTGCATGATAGCTGGGGTGTCTACTGCAGTTCAACCGCATCATCAGGATCGGAAAGCGTGCGTTAAATGACGCAGACAAGTCGGAAATATGCATATTACCTCGTAGCTCAGCTTTTATGGTCCTTGATCCGAGCCCGCTGTCGCTGTCGGACTGGGTATGATCCCTGAGGTAGGCTATATCAACGTGAACCCCGTGATCGAGGCCCTGTTCCTCCTGAATGGCATATAGCTGAGCGGCAAGGAGTTTCCCCTCCTCCCCCTGGGGCCTAGCCTTCACTAGTGAAGCAGCTCCTGACCCGAAGAAGCCCGGTTACGCACCTGTCTCGAGCCAGCCGCCACCCGTGAGCGCCGAGAATGACCAGCTACACGATGTCAATCAACGGCCCTCCCATAGTCACTACGCTGGAGCAAAAGGTGCGTGACGTGAGCTCTGGAGAGGCCGGTGGTGCTAACCGTACTATTGCTACTGGGATGAGGCCTCGGCTACATTCTTTGACCTTCCATCATTGGTAGAGAGTACTTACTTATATTAGATGTTGTAGCAAACGATTGGATATATCTTCAATAATGATGTAATCCCTCATAAAGTGAACATTGTCAAATTTCCAGAAGACTACACTCATATATACTTATTGTTGTGGATCTCTGGCGGAAGCAGTTTGGTATATTTAAGTTGTGTACCTGAATCATTACTTGGGGGTCGCTCGGCATTCCACCCACTAGTTCCGTACTAATCCAGCGCTCCGGTTTACAGGCGACGACGCACATTCGCTCCCTAAATGAGGGCCCCAAACCTAAGGCTTCTACGAGTAGTTCCTGAAATTGCTATGTGGTTCTAGTCACGGCAAGCCATTATGGCCACTCTGCCATAAGTTTGACTAGTCGATTTTACCTGCTGACAGAGTTGAATTCGTTGGGTACTCAGGTAATCTAGAGAGGTTCTATCGTCTATTTCTATTATAGTCTATAGTTGTAGGAAGGGGATTGATTAATAAACAGGGAAAAGAAAGGATTAGGTATTCAGCTATCTAGCCAAGAAAACTCATAGAGCAGCACCAATGGCTTACCGTACCTGAAGACTATTCCATCATTGATCGAGGAAAAGACGAAAGTCAGGAATAGGACTGCCTTTGGTCTCACGTTTAACTTGAAGTAGTGGACAACTTCTACAGAGTAGATTTGGTGGGTATAAATGGCACAGCCACATTACTTCACTGGCTTCATGTTTCCCAGGACGTAAGATATCCCGTAATTCAGATGGAAAAGAGCGTATCGGCTGGCTTCAAGCAAGCCTGCTTGTTCAGGTCAAGGAAGGACAAGGTTCACAAAGCTATCGGAATCGGGAAAAGAACAAAGCCCTTTAACATATGTGAAAAGACGTGAACAATAATTCACTTCATGGCATCTCAGATGGAGCCTTCCCTGGGTATATCGTGACGTGCCCATTTAACTTACCCACATGTCAATAGAGCTGCCTAAATTGATGACGCGCACTTGTGTTACACCAGTCACACTAGAATGGCATTTGTTAGTCCCTGTGACCTAAATATCATACAAGTAGTTCGGTAGTATACCATTGTTGGAGAGCAACCTTCATTATGATCAACACAATATTCTCCTTGGCAATTCTGGCACGTCCGTTGGCATTCAGTTTTGCAGGTAGCGCACTGTAAAAGCCCGTCAGATTATTATGAGACGTCCATCATTCTAATATAAAAAAATTGCAAAAGAGAAGCACTTGCCGTCGGCCCGCATTCCCAGCAGTCCCTACTCACTCCAAGTCGGAATCTCTGTGACATTTACGTCAGTGGTGGCTGTTCATAACACTAGGTTTATCAGTCATTGAGAAGCGTACTCTTCGCTCGTGAGATAAACTTGTATCCTGGCTAGCTCGCGGCCCCCTGACCGCAGTTTGATGGGGTGATAAGCTAGTCGTCGCCCGTTCAGGACTTGGTAGGCAGTTCTTGCAGAACCATTTGTTGCACCGACGACACCAGCGATCGTTCAAGCACTCAGCGCAACGGGCAACCAGGATAGGGTGCGCATCGGGAAAGAGCACTGGACGCTTCGCCACAGCTATAGATGACGAATGCAAAGGGAGCGGGGCCAGCAAAGGAAACTGCCTTTCCGGAGATTCACCCCAGACTGCCGGGCCTTCTGGTGAAGTACGGCAACCGTCGCACCCTTTGGGACCTAGGGCGACGGTAGCGATTGCTGGTCCGAGTGGCTGACCTTCGGGCCGATACCCTTCTTCGTTATGTCCTAGCGATGTGTAGAGGTCAACATTATGCTGGGGTCCACGACACAGTACGGCGTCAAAAGAAATGATACCCTCGCACTGTTGAATGGTATGGGCCCAACCTTCCTCGATCGAGCGAGGTATAAGTTTTCCAGAGGGGCGATACCACGCATTCTGATAATACAATGCGCTCTCTTGAGAGTCATCGGAAGATGGCGGCTCCAGGGCCCCGTTGCTCGTTGGAAGAGTACATCTGGAACTCCACCAGTCACGGTAGCGGCTTCGCATCATGGCTCGAGGCTGGCTCACCGGGGTAAAGTAATAAATGCCTTTCACCCGAGGGGTCCCTTTGGGACGCGAAGGCCGGACAGCATGCTGAAGCACTTGTATCAACTTGCGCTCATTTAGATCACAACATTCCCTTATTGACAGTAGGTTTACGTTGAAACGGTCAGTCAAGATAAGTTCCGCAACCAGATCTGCGGGAACAGAAAGACCATCCAAGATTAGAGTTCGCACATCTTGAAGGATAGAACTCCGCCCCAGACTAGCAAATCTTCTTTGATGAGGGACCGAATAGGGTGCATCCTCAGTCGAGGAGTTCTCCAGACGTTCATTGCTACTAATCCGGGCTTCCGAGTTCCTTAATAACTTCCTAGGAAGCCAGTGCCGAGGACATTGGGTCAGATCCAGATGCCGAAAGATATACGGAGTTTCTATAATCGTGGTACGAAGAGCGTGCGACGTTGAGGCTAGGGCAAACAGTGTTGGGACTGAAAGGTACGGAGCCATATGATCGAGAATCAAGCTGTTTGAGAGAACGTCCAGGAGGGAAACTTGCTTGGGAGGCGTCACAATAATAATACTTTCAGGTTTTTGCTGTGTCTCCTTATCCTCTTCTTCATCTGACTGTACCTCTTGAATGACAGGGACTAGTCCCACCTCCTTGGGAGACAGGCGGCGGGAGCCATAGTAAAAGGTTGAGGCTCGTGCAATGAGATTTTGACGATAAGCTGCAATCGCCCCAACGGCAAGTTCATCACCGGGTATCAAGACGGGTGCAGTATCAGGCTGAATTTCTTTGAGCGCGGCCCTGGCCCTGGCCAGTTCAGTCTCTAACAGATCGATAGTTGACTGCAGGACGGCCGGCATAACTCTGATATTTCCCGGGTCTATTGCAGTGACTAGTGTAGACCACAACTCTCCTTGGGCCATAGTTCGATACAAACGAAAATTAAAGGGCCGGGAAGGTGGAGTGCGCCGCTTATTGGAATAGACAGAAATGGGGTGCAGGTGACAGCTGGCTGAGACTTTACATGTGCGGATCTGGATATGGGTATGTCTAAAACATCTAGTGACAAGAAAGAGTCAATGAGAGTGTAACGGGGGTCCGATGGCGAGTAACCGTGAAAAGCGTAAGCCGGATAAATTGGGTTGAACGAACAAACTAAACTACACCGAGTATATGGTGTTAGCGGCAGTAGTACCTAGAAAGCACACCGGGCAATAAACACAGTTGAACCGGAAATAACTAAAAGAGCAAGTCCGGGGGAGTCCGCTCGGACCGGAAGCCGATGATTTCGTGGGCCAGGCAAGTAGATAATTAAATTCTAGAAAACCGATGGAACAAGTTTAAAATGTGTGGACGGATTGGCTTTGTAGGTCTAGATGGGGATAGCATGAAGAGGAACATACAACCGAGGATTTGTTGATTGAAAATTACAAGTCTCCCCTTCAATGAGTAACCTGGGTCGATTTATATGAGGAATACATTATGAATGTGCTGGAATGGGGAGACGTGTCAATCAATCACCGACCAACCAATATCACAACCGCCGGTGTGGGCCAGGGAGGGAGACATGAGCTCATCCCGGAAAAGGTGGGTAATACAGCGCTGCAGGAGACATTGAACTATCGAACGAAAAACAAAGCAGCATAGAAAACAAAGTTGCTTTTGATTATGAGCTGTAGATAAGTATTCGGGGTCCTAGGTTTATCTTCCCCCCCTACCCCCCCTGAACGAATGGTTTGGCAGTTCCGAGGTACTCACTGGAGAAGCCACCATGAAAGGATGAAGTTCAGTCTCAATTCTGGGTATGGCAAGGATATCTAGTACGAAATGGTACCTTTCTGGTCGGATGTGACGAGGCCGGGGGTTTGATACAAGCAAGTACTGTACATGGGTATCCGTACAGTTTGTTCCTACCGATGTTTATACTCTGTGATTATTTCCGTCTGGAAGTATCCACCCTACTGAAAGTCATCAGATCTGGACTGCCCCACTTGAGCCGAGATCTTGAATGGGATAGTTGAGAAAATGGGATGGAGACAATAATCGGCTGATCCGCACGGGGTAACTGATCTGCTGGTCACGCGGACTTCAAACTTCTTCCCACGACGCGTCAACCGAAGCACCCAAGAAAGCGATCGTCCAGTTCTTCATATAGATAAATTAATTGGTTTGTTCTTCGTAAAAACTTCTCCCCCTTGCCCCGGTTTTCTATTTGTTGAATGGAAAGATAACTAACGGTCTTGAGTCGTACCTCGACCCCCAAGTTGACCCAACCTTTCAACAGGAGGGCTCTTCTATGGACAATTAATAAGCACAAAAATGACCACGACCATAGTTATAAGACGCTGTGCTTAAACTATCCGCACTGGTAGCAAACAAGAGTCAACCAAGAGTTGGAGACTGCTCTGTTCATCCTCCACGATTTACAGAGTATATGGTTAATGAAGATCCAATTACGGAGCACCGTACAGGAAATTAGCATTCCAAAAGGAAAGAAGGTATCCCTTGCAGATCATCCTTGATAAATAACCCAACTAAATGGCTATTCAGCTCGCCTGAGCTGGTCTTGATATCTTGGCACACTTCCATTCAAGGCTTTTGCCATTGTGCCAAGCCTTTGGTGGGAAAAAGTACGGCGGACTAATCAACCACCTGGTCAAAATGAAATCTATTGTTGAAGCCTTGGCATTTAAGCATTAATTATTAGTTACTCTTACTTTTTACTAAGCCTTCTAAAGTAATACTAAATATACATAATGTAAATTTACATATCTCTCTTTATTAGTATGACTTTCGAGTATTTTCAGTATTTCGAGCATCTCGAGCATCTTAAGCCAATAATCAATATTAACTAACCAACCCGATAAGTCTAGATCGCCTAGGAAGACATGTCGGTAGATTAAGTAGATTAACGTAATGTAAGCAATCTTGATAGATAAGAGGATAGATATATACTCCGTACTCAGTACCATTAGGTAAATTAAGTAGACTCAGCAAGCACTTGTGGGTTAGTACTGAGTGCGTCGCTGTTGGTATACACATGTAAAAATTTCTTTTGACCGGGGGTCGGCTTCGTCGTAATAAGTAACAAAGATTCATCCAGCCTTCTCCGAGACAACTTGCGGTCTCAGTAGGCGGTGAACATAGTAATAGAAACGAAAAAGCTAAAAAACTGCCTCACCAAAGGTGAGGTGAGGCTGCCTCCTTAAGGTTTCTCTGTTTTTGCGTAAGGGTTGTCATGACGCAGAAGACATTCTCATGTCCACAATTACTACTCAGTAATGGGCCAAATCAGATATGGTGAAAGTTGAGAAGGCCATCCGGTAACCACCTCTACTAGATACAAGGGTAGAGATTTACTGGATTGGCCTCTATATCACCAATGATTGAGAAGAGTGTGATGGAACCCTTGTTTTCAGTATCCAAAACAGCCAGTAGGACTACTTTGCTGAATGAGTACTCGTTCAATAGAATCAGGACGGTAGCAATAGTAGCAGGTGGCATATTGTGTTACATGCTTTTTGCTCGCGCGATAGGCTCAGATCAATTATCAAGCCGCTTTCATTCTTCAGTCATGCTATATCTACTTGAAAAGCTTGGAAACAGCAACCTCCTTGTCGTCATGCTTGTTGAGAATCTTGGCGGTGGCCAGATCAAAGTCTTCTTGCGTAACATGCACCCGCCTCTCTCGAAGAGCGTACATGCCTGCCTCGGTGCATACACCCTTTAACTCTGCACCAGAACATCCGTTCATTTTTTCTGCAATCTTTGTTAGATTGATACCACGCGTAAGGTTCATTGATCGTGAGTGAATTCGCAAAATATCAGCCCGAGCTTCGACCCTAATGCCAATAAGAAAGGTGAGTTAGCATCTGTACACACACTACCAGTCGTTCTGCCGAGAACATGCTCTAGAGTTGGGGAAAGGATGCTTACGATGGCGGAGGGAATTCAATTTTCCGGTCAATCCGTCCCGGACGCAACAAGGCTGGATCGAGGATATCCAGCCGGTTCGTAGCCATGATAATTTTGATATTCTTTGTAGGTTCGAATCCGTCCAGCTGATTGAGCAGTTCCAACATCGTACGCTGCACCTCCGAATCGCCTGAGCCTGCTGAGTCTATACGGCTGGATCCAATGCTGTCTATCTCATCCATGAAGATGATGCTCGGCGCGTGCTCCCGAGCCATGACAAATAGCTCGCGCACCATACGGCTACCTTCACCAATATACTTCTGCACTAATTCCGAACCGCTGACCCTAATGAATCGGCAATCCGTATGGTGGGCAACTGCTCGAGCAAGCAGTGTTTTACCAGTTCCCGGCGGCCCATACAGAAGAACACCTTTCGGTTGCGCGATACCAAGAGATTCAAACAGTTCCGGATGTTTCAGGCCAAGTTCGATAACTTCTTTGATTTCCTTGATTTGTTGATCGAGACCACCGATCATGTCGTACGTGCTGTCCGGAACCTTCTCAACCATCATAAGAGACACAAGAGGGTCAACGGACGAGGGTAGCATCTTTTCCAATTTGTAAGAGTCGGAAAGTAGGGCGACTCGTTTGCCTACAGTCAGCTTGCTGATGTCGACACCATCTGCAATATCCACCACTGGATGCACGCCAAACGAGTCAGCTACAGGATGACAAATTCGAGGCAAAGGCCGGCATCAAACTCACCATATTTCCCTTCCGGATGTACTTTGACGAGTACCTTTTTGGTACTCATCACCTTGACCACCTCGCCGACGTAGGAGCCAGGCTGTTGCAGTAACCCCAGTTCCTCCCGAAGTAACCGCACCCTCGAGTTATAATCATTACGCTGTGCTTCTAATCTCCGTAGCACCGCTTGCCCTTGAATTATCTCGAGCTTCATGCTCTCGATTTTATTGTGATAGTAATTATCGAGCGCCATTGTGGCAATAGAGTGATGACGCTCCTTCGGTATCAAACTGGTTTTACGAAGCCAAAGATCTTGAATATGAGATTTCGGAACGCACTGTGGCACAGAGAGAATTGTATGTGATATAAAAATCTGACCACGGGAAGAAAAGCAGACGAGCACTCTGGATGGAAGGATGAAGAGCTGTCGCCCAATAGTTAAGTTAGGTGGTGGATGTTGCCGGGGAGCAAGAGGTACGTAGCTTGAGCACTAGCCACGGAGCCTCAGTCAGCCACAAGTTTCTGCCTAAGGCTACCAGTCCACACAATACTACCAGGCAGTACTTGGGCAAGGTCCACTATACGCCGTACGGTACTCCGTACTTAGGTACATACGCTACCTGAGTGGTACATACCTATTAGTAACTACGGAGTAAATTACGGTGGCGGCTGGGTACAAAAGAAAGCTTTGATTGGTGTTTGTGGGTCCTTGCTACCCGCTATCTAATGATCATTCCGGCCTTACAGTGTGGTACGTTTCGTAAGAGAGTAAGTGAAGAAGGTCAAAACTTGGAAGTATAGGGAGTCATCTTGAACTGTCAAAGCGTATCTTAACAGCTACACACTTGTGGAATAATCAATTAGGAAATCGTCCGCCTGCTCTTCATCACTTAGACGAGGTCTGAGACCTACAGTCGAAGTCTCAGCTGACTTGCGGGGATGAACCTGGGAATTCTTGTCTTATCTCATGATCGAAACTAGCTTCATAGAGCTTCCCTTTAACGCCCATTTATCTGGTAGCCTACCTCTAAACCCATTTTTGGCACTGATTGCAACATGTTTTCTGGTTTCTTGACAGGCATCAGATGATATTGTCTCTTTTTCTATTGAGCGCCGGACATTTGGTCGACTTCTTTTTCCGCCCCCAGAATCTTTCTCCCTTTCTCTCTACGAATTTGTGTTCGTGAACTGTTTTCCCTTCACTTTGCTCCTCTCTTTTTCTTCTTATTTTTTCTTAATTTTTTCTTAATTTTTTCTTAACATTTTTTATTTATTTTTTATTCTTATTTTATCTTTCCATTTCACTGCCGTTCTTTTAGCAGGCTGCTACCCTTCCGCTTTCCCCAGCCTCCTAAATATTACACCTGATAAATTTCACAAAATCAACCACTCCTATGAAAAAATAAAGAGCAATAAACGATACCATGTCTGGAGATCAAGGAGGAGATGGTAATCCCTCCCCTGCGTTTCAACCAGAAACGTCTCTGCGGTTGCCGTTAAATCTAAGCAATGAAAATATGCTGTTTGGAACCGTCCGCCAGTCAAGGGTTACGGGACAGCAACGAAGAACCTATGGTGCGTTCTAGTGATGGTCGCTGGGGCTACTAACTTAGATCACTCACATATTTCTTGTAGGTACTTTGGAACCCTCAGAAAGGGAGGAACCTGATTCACGCCCAGACGAAAGTCGACCGGAGAGCTCGAGCCGCATGCCTCCGTCTCAATCGCCATCAACGGTAACCCAATCCGATAAACCAAGGAAACCATCCGTCACACGTCGCATGTCTTCTAAGCGGACGATACCCCATAAGGGTCAGGAGTTCTCTACTGATGATGATGTCCAAGAAGTTGAGGAAGACATCGCTAAGCAACAGGCTACGAATCCTCAGAATTCACCAAGGATGCGCCCCTTGCGAAAGCAAAGCTCGAGCCTCAGGCGAAGAATCAATGCTCGCATTAGTCCTCTGACACGAACAGATCCTGAGGATAATGACAATGACACCACCGTTCTACCAGCATCTAGCTTGGAAGGAGCCGGAAATGGCACCTCTTCGCAGCACTCTGAGGGTGGAAGCCAAAATAGTAACGATAATAACGAGGAGGACGTCAGCGATGCGGAAAGCTTTACATTGAAGGATCGGCAGCAGGCTATTAATGAAACGCATCCTTTTGGAATAAGGCTATGGAAACCTGCCCTATACAAAAAGAGTCGTTCAGTGGAGAAGACCGCCGAAGGTGATATTCATTCGTCACCTGGTGGTCGAGTGGGGACCATGCTGTTCCTAACAAACTTATTGTGGACGGCATTCTTCGGGTGGTGGCTTGCTTTGGCTGCGCTTGTTGGTTCCGTTGCCTGCTTCATCTTCGCGTACTCTCCAAGTGCTGTGGAATATGGGAAAGTCTTCTCCGGCCTCTCTTGGTACTTAATATACCCGTTCGGATCATTTGTTCGTCTTGACACCGATGAGAATTACGCAGAGGAAGATGAAGGCGAAGGCCGCAGCATTAGCGAGTATGAACAATGGCAAAACGGTGACCTAGAACATGGAAGGCTGTTCTTTGGCCCTCGCCGCGGCCGATCCCTCGTGGGCAGAAGAAGAAATAGCATTGATTCGGCCAGTGAACAAGACAGTCTGCTAGGACGGACACAAAGAGCCAGCTCACGCGATAGTCCTCTAGGTCGCCATAAAAGACGTTTGTTTGGGCGTGGCGAGTGGACCCTTGGTCGTGTCGTGTTCTTTGTCTTCTTTTATTTCCTCGTTGGACCTTTAATGCTATTAGTATCTCTCCTCTGCTGGCTGCTGGTCTTCTGGATTCCAATGGGACGCGTGACCATTATATTATTTGATCATCTTCGTCGCCATCCCCTCGCCCTTTCATACCATTCCGATACCTCATATACACGGCTGAGCCCAAACTCCTCTTCATCTATTCTTTTATGCACCTATCGTGCCGCCGGATTAAGATACTGGAAATACACGGTTGGCGGCACCAACATCTTCTTGATCAATCTTCTCGGCGTTGTACTGTTTGTGATTTTTGACTACTTCTTCTTGGAAAAAACTCTAGGTGTTCAAAACTCCTTGACTCACCCGGGTTTAATTTTCACCCTAGCCCTTGTTTCCATCATCCCACTGGCTTATTTCATTGGACAGGCCGTTGCTTCGATCTCCGCACAATCCTCAATGGGTATGGGTGCTGCAGTTAACGCTTTCTTTTCAACGGTGGTCGAAGTCTACCTCTACTGCGTTGCTTTAACCGAGGGTAAAGGCCAGCTTGTTGAAGGTAGTATCATAGGTAGTATCTTCGCAGGCATCCTGTTTCTCCCTGGATTATCTATGTGCTTTGGAGCCATCAAGCGTAAAACACAGAGGTTTAATGTTAAATCCGCCGGTGTTACCTCTACGATGCTTATGTTCGCTGTGATTGCTGCCTTCGGGCCCACTCTGTTCTATCAAATATATGGCAGCGTAAGTTTCCGCCCAACTCACTCGCTTGGAAACTGTTTCTCATCTGGCAATCAGCATGAATTAAACTGCCGCCCCTGCTTCAACACTATAGATGCGGGCGGGAGCGATTGCCGTCGTTGTTACTTTTCTCAGGTCCCTGCTGTTAATGATAGCTTCTTTCGAAAGGCTGTAAAGCCTTATTCATGGTTTGCGGCTTTATTTCTGTTTCTATCGTATATCATTGGTTTATGGTTTACGCTTAGAACCCACGCTGCACTCATATGGGCTACAGAAATCGAGGAGAAGAAAGCCGCGGCTGTCGTCCAGGAGCACGGTCCTTACGAGCCAAGGCACCTCCTCCATAGCGGGCCACCAGCGGCTGCTGGTGCAAACTCTGGTCCAGGTTCAAAGGGGTCCGTTAGGGATTCTCAATTGTACAAACGTATTCTAGGGCAATCCCTGAAGCATATCGGCTTGTCCGAAAATTCAATCGAGTCCGGCGCTGAACAGCCGGAGTCAAGCTCGGTGCGTGATACGAAAACGCCCTATCTTGTCCCTCCGCATGGGGAGGGCGATGAGGATTACTCGAGATTTAGCCGTTTTGGGGGGTTGTCGGGTGAAGAGAATGAGCACCTGATGCGTCAGGTAACAGAAGTTGCAGCAACTGCTGCAGCAGTTGCTGCCCGCGATGCAGCTCGAACCCGGAAATTATCCGTTCAACAGAACCCAGCACGCCATAGTAACAGGGGATCCACTGACCCAATCAAGGCAGTAGTAGAGGAGCTTGATGATATTGGACTCGAGAACGGCCAAACCAGTGGCGGGCATGATGCACCAAACTGGAGCAAGGCTAGGAGCTCGATCATTCTTCTAGGAGCCACCGTTTTCTATGCAATTATTGCTGAAATTCTTGTGAACACCGTAGATGTGGTGCTGGAGAGTGTTGATATTGATGAAAAGTTCCTTGGAATTACACTATTTGCTCTAGTCCCCAACACGACGGAGTTCTTGGTAAGTCTGATCGGTCAACTCCAAATTCAATAAATGCAATGGCTCACTTCTAATACTATAGAACGCCATCTCTTTCGCCATGAATGGCAACATAGCCTTGTCGATGGAGATCGGCTCAGCCTACGCCCTGCAGGTTTGCCTTCTGCAGATTCCAGCCCTGGTACTGTTCAGCGCTATTTATGAACGCTTAATTGATCCAGCAGAACTTCTAACTCACACCTTCAAGTATGTTCAACTCTATCCCTGAAACTGCTAGGAAAGGATCAGAAATCTAACGGGAAACTAAATTGCTCCTAGCCTTATTTTCCCGCAATGGGACATGGTTTCAGTAATACTTTGTGTCTTTCTCTTGTCGTATGTCTACGGTGAAGGAAAGAGCAACTACTTCAAAGGATCTATTCTTGTCCTTACATATCTTGTCGTTGTGATTGGGTTTTACTTGTCTGGCTACAGCAACATGGATGTCATGGGTGTCGACCGCCTCGACACGTTGGCGCTTGGCACCTCCCAGACATTTCACGCTCGATAGATCAAGGAGTGGTATGGCCTATTAATTGCAATTCCTTCAAGTGAACAAATGCGCTGTTTCGCAGGGCTCTGAGGGATGCAGATATCCGTTTGATTGAACCTTGACGCTTGAATTATGTAAAGTATTTACTTTCAACGTAGATGTTCCGCGTTCACAGAAATTGATCCTAAGTTTTACAAGGACCCCTTCTAGTTCACTACTTTATTAGACCAAAGGATATTTACCTATGTGAAAGCAACTCGAGGGTTCATTTCAATCGCGCTTTGAGCTGTAACTATAACCCGAAATAGCTATACCTATAACGATACCACATTTATGTTCATTGATCGATCCCCACAATGCAGTAAGCCACTTGGAGGGACTGAGTGTACCTTGAGAGAAGTTGGATTAAGCAGTATTTTTAAAAAGGTCACCGGAAGAGGTAATAAATGCACCACAAGTGGCCGTTGAACTTGTTGGCCAGCTTCAAGTAGTCTTCCATGAGCTCACAGCGTTGTCAACAAGACTCCGATACTCTTGTTGCTTATAACATTGCTCTAGGAATACCTTGTATTTGACATCAAGCAAGGCCTTCTCAGTCGCATTGTCTGTCGGAACAACTTTCTTCCCGGGCTTACTCATCCGATCCATTATCTCCCATAGATCTTCTGTTTTGCCGTCAGCATCAGCACTGGCAGCCTTGGCACCCAACATAGCTGCACCATGGCAGACGGCAGCGTGGATGTACCGGGGGGTAAGGACAGGCATGCCACAGGCCGACGCGATGAGGCCAACCAAGATCTCATTCTGACACTGAGATCCCGACATGAAGATAGAGGTAAGGCTATGACCAGCCTTGTTCATGGTCTCAACGATGTGGCGCGTCTGCAAAGCGATAAACTCGAGCGTGGCATAGTAATAGATAGCGAGCCCATCGACAGACTTATTACATGTTAGGCCAATCACGGAGCCAGTCATTCCCGAGTCTGCAATCGGAGAACGGTTACCCCATAGATCGCCGTAGAAGAAAAAGTGACGTGCCAGATAAGCCACACTTGGGGCTTGCTGTTCGTGAGCCATTTCCTTCAAGTGTTCGTTCAAGTATTCGTAAATATTGGCATTGTAGGATTCAGCGATCGAGACCGCCTGGTTGAAGGCTGGGTGAGTCTCAATGACGTATTTAAGGAGCTCCCCAGTCGCGGACTGCCCGCCTTCAGCCATCCAATATCCCGGTTGAATAGTGTCACGATAGGGGCCCCAAACGCCAGGGACAAATACAGGGTTTGGAGACATTGCAAGATGGCAGGTCGAGGTACCGGCAACGGCTGCTAGGCGTGAAAAGGCTTGCGTCTTATCGTTCTTCGCGGCATTCGAGCTTAGCTGTTCAGATCCAAGGTCGACTTTAGCACCAACAGTACCAACCCAACCTGCATACGCGTCGATGACTCCACTCCCTATAGCAATACCAGAGGGTAACCCCAGTTCAGAAGCCGCCTTTTCACAAAGAGTTCCAGCCAGTTCTCCAGCACTGAGGTAATCACCGTTCTGAAGCAGTCAGCAGTCAACATCAATAAAATTACATGATCCAGCAGAAACCTGAAGCAAAGAAAAAGGCTCACCACCCCATCAACACCTCCCATCCGCTTGAAGTTCTCTTGAGTGAGTTCCCCAAGGCCTATTTCGGCCAAAAAATCTTCTTGCCAACCTTTGACACTTCCATCCACCCCGACAGGGACGTAGCCTTGCTTACAAACAACGCTACAGAAGCTTCTCTTCTCGTTGCCAGTAGCGATGTGGGTCAGTGCATCCGCCAGATCATAGAACTTGCACTGGTCGAACAGTTCTTTGGGCATGTGATTTTTCAGCCACAGGACCTTGGGAATCTCCATTTCAATGGACATTTTCCCACCAACGTAACGAAGCAGGTTATGATTAGTAGCGTTGACCTTTTCTGTCTCCTCTACCGGGCGATGATCTAGCCAAAGGATGACATTACGATCCGAATCGAAATTAGGCCCCGTCACAGATATGGGTTCGTCGGTAACGTTGGAGAACACCGACAACGAACATGTTGCATCAAAGCCAATCCCACGTACGGTTTCCGGGTCGATGTTGTGCTGGCTAATGGCGCGCTGGACAGCAACACATATACACCTCCATATGTCATTTGTAGATTGCTCCTAATAAAAACCATAGGTCATAAGTTAGGGATTGATAGTATAAAGCATGCGGCAAGAGAAATTAAAAGGCAGAGGGAGGGGAGGGGGGTAAAAGGAAAAATCAATAAAGGTAAAATGGGAGGGGAAAGAGCTGACATAGTATCCCTGTTGTGGCTGCCAAAGGCCAATATTCTCCGATGCCAAACCAACAATATCCCCTTTGCCGTCGATGATACAAGCACGGGCACTGCCGGTCCCAACGTCGATACCGATGTAGTGGTCTATGTGGAAGTGAATGTCGTCTCGGCTATCTCTAGATGCCTGTCTAGAGCCCTGTCGCGATGGTCGGCGGTAAGGCATCGAAGGTGCTATGGAGGACATGGTGAGAGAGGAAAGTGGCGGTATGAAAAAGAAAAATATTGAGTATGTGACAAAGACAAAAGTAATTTCCTAACCAGAGGCGTCAGATGAGCCAGGTTGTGGAGGCTTGTTGAGCTCACCAGGAAAAGTTTCTCCCCTTGTTTCCTTTTCTGAAAAAAAAAAAGAGTGGCGCTTCAGGGAGTGAGACTAGGAAAGATATAGAGAGGAGAGGATGAAAGTAGTTCTTACAGCCTTTTTGCTTTATTTTTACTTTACTTTTTTCACCTTTTTTTCCTTTTTGGTGCCCTTTCTCTTCCTTTGATTTCCTGTAGTTCAATTTTGATATATATATATGTGTGTAGAAGGGAAGAGGAGCAAAACAACGAAGGTGTACTGAGTAAAAGACCGCTGAAGCTTAAACGAGGGAATGAATTATAGTACGTACCTAGTATGACAGCATACTCCGGACTCCGGAGTATACTGGGGATCATCCCAAAAATCTAACCAAGCACACTGTGGGGAATGAACCAAAGAAGTTGTTAACGTGACCCTTCAGGCCAACTTAATGTGGAGAAACAGAACAATGCTGTGGAGCCACTGAAGCTCCGAATGGACCGAATTAGCCCAATATTGTCTTGGGCCGGATATTCCTGATATATACCTGAAGTATTATGTATGTACAGTATTCTTGTAGTAAAACCACTGAGAGATAAAAGGAATTCCTCTAGATTATGGACTCTAATGGTCATTGTAAAGGCATAGACGGAGTACTCCTAAGAGAAAGGCGGTATACACGGCTGGCATTGATATGAGGCTACTTAAGTACTAGTAGGAATGGCATTACTGGTAAATGTACGGAGGCGTGCACCATAAGTCCACTTCAGGTGGGTCTTTAAATCACGTGATACTAGACTAATAGAACTTTTTGAATATTTCTAGGTGCAAAGTGTTATTGGTCTAAAATATCACGTGATTAAAGACTCATATGGGCAGGACTTTTGGTGCACACCTCCATATATTGTAACATAACTGGTAGAAGCTTGGTGTAACTATATAGGTCTGACCAGGGCATTTTGAATCGTCGATTCAGAATTATATGATCTTTTGGTCTTGTAGAATATCGGGCCCTGGCGATATCTCTTACACTTGGCCATGTAAGCAGCGCGGCCACCTCTATTCCATGGAAATTGGCACTGTTTATAATCCTAACAGTTAGCCATGGCAGCATATATATTTTTAAATATCTTTAAAAGCCCCTTTTCAAGTGTAAGGGAAGGGACTTGGCCCTCGCGGGTGCTGAGTAAGCATCCCGCGAGCAAACTCTTTAACCCTCGCGTGTACACAGCCCACACGAGCTCGAGGTACAACTCACGCAAGTTGACCCCTTTACACGTGACGGCCAAGGCTATTAATAAGCAGGAAACAACTTGCATGACCTTATAAATTACTGTAAGTTAAAAGGTATTGTAATGAAATTCTAATCTGCCTTTATTATTATTATTTAATTTACAAAATCTATTCTATATATTAAATAGTTTTTAAGTACTTCGAAACTACTTAATATATAGAATAGATTTTGTAGATTATTGAAAGAGATTATGCAATTTGAAATTTTGGTATTGTATAATTTGAGAATCACATGATCTAAACCTTGTTACTAAGAATTTCGGCTTGCATCGCCTACAGAACGACCTCAACTGACCTGCAACCACACCCTGGCACACTCGCGGGAGTTATACGGAACCTTAAGGCAAAGCAGATATAACCCGGTGTCATCGCGAGGATAAGCCATTTCTCTAATATCACACTATTTTCACACACCCCACCCTTATATCAAGGCCCTAGACACCATAATATATAAATTACGAAAAAATACACTGTAATCTATAATACCTGATAATCTATAGATTATAATATACGGAGTATTCTGTGTTTGGTATATATATCTATAGCGGTATATTAGTCTAAATATTGGATTTTAGTTAGCTACCATCTCTATGGAGTAGTTGTTGAGATATCAGGATTAAGGATTATAAAGAATACAGAGGTGGCTGAGCCTCTTACTAGTAACGTTATATGGAATACACTTACTTTGTAGGTAATGTAAAGGAAATGAATTAGAATCGATCAAAACGTAAAGAAATATGACTGGAAAGTGAGACTAGACTGATTAAAAGCTCTTCTTGGAATAGAATTGATGGAAATCTAATGCTTTCTCATCTTGTGTAAGTAGTTGTTCTTATCTTAATCTGAAGCTATCGAAGGCAGAATGAAACCTCACTCGGCTGACTAATATCACCGCAGTAAGTAGGTATTAAGTAAGTACATACATACACCCATACCTATGTGCTGTACATACAATACTGCATGTATCCTCTTATAACTGGTATTACAGTACACATGGTACCCTACCGCTTGTATTGTAGATACAGTAAGTACATGTACGGAGTATTAGATGGGCCCTTTCTCTTTCTGTACTTTCAGTACAGGTCATACCGCAAGGCTTATTTTTTTTTTTTACAGAAGTGGATACATACATACTTGTACTTCAACCACTTGCAACAACGCCCACGACAGCCTCTACTTCCGCCTCCTGTTATCATTGATCTCCTCAACATGCGCCCATCCATCGTCATAATTTCGATACTTTCTGTCATCAACTCATACGCTCAGGCTACTACTCTACACCCTTCTCAACGCGTCTCAACAGATATTCTCTATTGGCCCATAACATCCTCTGAACCTTCGCTCTTCGCCCGCGTCTCCTACGATCCAACCTCTTTAGAGTCCAACGTGATATCCTACTCACCTCCAATTGCGGTGCACACTGAGTCACCAAACCTAGTGCGTGTTGGGCTATATTCCTCCAACGGGATCGACCCGAAACAATGGAGCGGGACTCTCACGTCTTGGCCTGCCGTCGCAGGAAGTGATGGACAGAGGCCAATGCTTCAGCTTTATCTCGATTCTTCTAAGAAAGTGTACCATGTGGCCTTAACATTATCATCGCTCGAGTCTACCATTGCACCAAACACAACAAGCCCTATTATGAAACTCATCCCCCTCGAAGCTGGACCCCGGCCGCATCTTAATCGCCCTGTTGTTGTCAGTCCAGATGGCACAAACCTCGAAGATGTCGCTGAGAAAACTTTCTTTCAAAAGTATGCGCTTTTTCTATTTTAGATTTACTCTTCTACCAAGAATAGGCTGACATATCTTGCATCCTACCAGGTATTGGTGGGTTTTCCTCATCATCACATTTCTGGCTATGTCTGGTAGCGGAGAAGAACAATGATCTTTTTGGCCGGTCCTCCCCCACCATTCACTCATAGTCGCTATTATTTGTCCTGGGAACTTGTCATCAAAAGAGAGGGGGGGGGGAGTGGAAAAGAGTGAGAACGATCAGACCAAAACTGTCAAAGCAAATCGGAGAATACCACGTAAGGTCCTAGGACAAACCCATATGCAATCTTTGACACGCGTACTATTTCTAGTAGATACCCCGAAGATCCTAGAACTCCGAGTGGTAAGTTGACTAAGACGTTAATTTATTTCGGAATCCTATGATCCTCGAAGCGATACCCTTAATTCATTGCCTTATTCAACAATCTTCGCTGCTACATCGAGAGTCGTTGATCAGTACTGGGAAGAAAGCGAAGATGGGATAGTCATGCATTTATTGTAGGTAGCCTCTTGTGTGTGGGCGATGGACTTTCTTGGAGAACATGCATCCCAAAATCGCTTCTTTTGCCCATGACGCTTACGTGTTGAAAGTATACTTTGTAAAGGGGAGAAAAGTATACCTCTGCTACGGTGGTCCTTGCCATTATTACGTAAGTACCATAGTGTTTAACTAGTTAGCAGACGTCGAAGGTTAGATATCTTTCTACCTTTGAAATAAACTGCTTGTCAGGTAGTACAGTACACCAAGGATTAATGTGCGGCAGTTGGATTATCTCATAGGAACATAAACTGTAGAACTTCTCTGCCCCTAACGGATATTTTTGACAATATCGCAGCTAATACATGAGTGCCCTGCTCGTCGATACCATGACCCATTCACACTCGCACTGTAGGATCAGGTACATACCATAGCATGTGATCCGAGAACATCAAAGACCCCTGCTATGCTTTTCCACAACCCTGACGTGCTTATATCATCCCAAATCACCCATCTAAGCGGGTAGCTCTTCAGCGATTCTTTGGCCTCTTCCTAGCGGGCCAATATTCCAATACATCAACCCTCGGTCTGTGATAGCCAACAATTCGTCTTCCGCATCTGTGAAACGTAGTTTGAAGCAGACTGCATCTAGTGGGATAACAAGTGGTCGTAGTTCGACCATTGCCGAACCTGGGGACTGCAGCAAGGACGGATAATATCTGTTGGCATTTTGTTCGATGAGTGCACTGGGCTGCAATGCCCAGATGTACAAGACATTCCAGTTAGCGACAGCAATCCGTGTGCCATGTTTTGAAGTAGCGACTTTACAACCGAGGGAATTACTCGAATCCTGAAAGCCCCAAAGTCGTGCAACTACTGTCCAGTTAAGAAAGCGTCGCCCGCGTTCGAGGTTCAGAACATGCCCACAATGTTCAGATGAGCAGAATGCTTCGGATTTCAACAAGCATGCGACAGTCCAATCTTCTGTGCGATGAGTGGCTACTCCGAAGGCAAGGTATTTCCACTGACATTTGGAATGGCCGTTTTCCTCCACTCGCGTTGCATGTGTTCCATAAAAGGGAATGGCGATTGAGAAGAGCAGACGCAAAGAACCCGAGAACTGCACTAGGGATGAGTTCTGATATAATGTAGGCTGGACCGGGAAAGAAGTCATATTGATTCTTTGGATATTTTGGAATGACCCATATAAAGTTTGGGCCCGGTGGTAATAGAGTATTTGGGTTGATCTATCGTTGAATGAAAGCTCTATCACAGGTCCTTTCTCACAATTGAAACGGGAACTGGCTATTCTTGCATGGAAATGTATGTCATCATTTTGACGCTGTTTGGTCCAGTCTACAAGGACACAGGAATCGTAGGCAACATCTGGAACTTGGTCAGGATCTATCTCTGCTAATGTAAGTTAATAATAGAACTGGGAAACGAACCTATTACGCTTGGTAGGCTGTGGGCGCTAGATGCGCTCTGTGCATTATAAAGCACTACTTCATATTCCTCACTTTCGCGGGAATGCTGCCAGGAAATTGCAAAAGAATCTCGATGGGCAGCGGCAAGAGCCAGAGGCTCATACTCAGCATGGTCTGGAAACGTACAGACGCGAACGGGGTCATGGCGAGATTGGAGGGAATATCGAATGAGATAGACCTGCCCCCTAATATAAGATTTGAATGCTTGTTTGATGAACGGATGCTCCGAGTCTGGACTTTCTTCAGTCGTAGGTGTAAAGCGTTGTAGGACATAGAGACCATCATCTGCATCGAAGGCTGTCCTTAGAACCTCGACTACTCCTGGCTGAAGTCGGTGTGGTTTCAAGCAAGCTTTAAGCTGAAGCTGGCCATTCTCGGTGCGGAAAATCTGAATGTCCTCATGTCCTTTGTAGACAAGCGCAAAGATCTGGTGCTCAGAGGGGGCCAGCGATGACGCTTTGACATCTAGGACCAACGAACCAAAGTGGAACTGAGTGCAACTTGCAGTGAACTGGGCACCATATAGTTGCTGGGACGCACGTTTTTGGAGCACCCGGAACAATTGCTTTGAGTCGGCAGGTAGAAGATCCTCATTCACCCCTGGGGTTTGGTACAGATGATGCAATAGAATCTCCCGGCAGTTGGAGGCAATGGCATAGAGCGTGCGACAAGCGAAAGCTGCCTGCAGAAAGGCTGGTGTAGTTGAGTATAGAAAAACAAGTTGTATCAGTTCTGTGGGGAGTTTTAGAAGCATGGCACCGGTTTCAATGACTCGTTCAGAAGGCCCTTAAGTAATTGATGATGGAAGGAACAAGCAGAGGAATATCTCTAGTTTGAAGCTTGCTGGTGGAATCTGGCGCTTGCAAATATACGAGCAATGATGCAGATCTGTTAGGCCTTCCAGTGAAAGCAGACTAATCTGCCGCCTCAAAATGAGGAGGTTCTTTCATTATCAGCACGGATGTGAGTAGGAGCAAGTGGGGATCGATTTGGAAGCTGTCAGTCAGGCAGTCGCCGACCGCCAGATATGGTTGCCTGAGCGTCCAGTAACTATAGCGATCCACTCCGAAATTATCTTGATGGATGAGGCAGCCATCCAGAAGTTGATGATGCCTAGATATATCCAAACCCATACCACCTTCTTAGTGGACGCAAAAACTCATTTTACATTTTTTAGGTTGCGGTCTTTGGCTTTTTGATTTCGGAGCCTATGTTCTTATTTTGCTCATACTGGGCTTTTCCTCAGGTACAGTGTATTTTTATTCTCATATCACACAAGGAACAGATCCCATGCTCCTAAAACAATTTCTACATCATGTACCCTTCGTTGCCATTCCATCACACCTCAGATATCTCTAGTTTAAACATGGAAGAGAGTGGCCCGCCGTCTTTCTCCGGCGTACAGTCACGGGAGACCATGAATTCGCCAGAGTGACACGAGTAAATAGCCAATTGTTTAGCAAATTCCATGATAGACCGAACAAGACTTAATCCCCAAAGAAATAAGTAGAGGGGCAAGTCAAGATAAAGTGCCCTGCCAAAACCCAAGAATGCGTCTAAGTATACATGCCATATATGAAGTGAGACCAGACAAGTGTAGATGCTGAACAGCAGGCATAACCAACAAGACCGTGCCTGACGAGCCAAAGGTCCGACACTTGAGTGAGGCGACCAGCTTTGTAACTAGTACTGTCCCAAGCGTTTATTTTCCATCATTTTCCATCCGAGAAACGAACCACTCTAGAACGCTCTCGTAGCACAGGACGAACTGACTCAAGTTCTGGACCATACTAGGTCTTTGTGTACGAAAGTCAGCTACGGTTTTGGCAATGAGGTCCAGTTTTCCATCGTACGCGCAGTCGTGGTGGAAATTATCAACCATTTGAGAGTTCCGCGAGTGTGCTGTATCTTCTGCGGGTGTTCGCTTTAGCATGTCCAGCACACTATCAACGGTACAGAAGGTCCCCGTACGGCCACACCCCGCACTGCAGTGGACCAACACTGGCCTCCGCCCAGTTGCTCCTACGTCACGAGCGGGAGCTGCACTTCTGACTTTATCACACTGTTCAATCAGCTTAAGTAGATGGGCAGGCTGTGAGGTGGTGCCAAAATCTGGCCAACATGGATATTGCAACTGCGTCACTTCACGTAGTGGCTGAAATGGAAAAGCCGAATGCGACAAACCAAAATGCCGTACAATTATGTAAGGTTTACTGGAATCCTCCTTTGTTTTGAATGAAGAACCGACTTGCTGCGAATCTGGAGAATCGATATCGAGGTATTTCTGGGAAAAGTTGTTAACCTGAAGAGGCCCATATTTCCCAGACTCCCAATATGGGTGGCATTTAATCTGGCCTCTTTCGAACTCTGCAGTCAACGAAACAACGAGCCTGACATCTTGTTCCCAGATGACACGCCAGAAATCCTGGAGACATCGTAAGCAAAATCAATATCAGGGCTGATAGAAGGGTCTGCAAAGAACGAGCATAGCCTAGACTAAATGCTGGGGAATCGGTGGAACTCACAATAAATGTATCGGGCACAGGGGCTTGAGTAGCTATGTAGCATTTATTGCCATACTCTGCTTTCATGAAGTTTGCATTTACGTAATCACACCCTCCAGGCGGCACATCCTGCAACTTCACTCGGGAGTGGTCAAAGGGATAAATGTCGTTATATCTGTTCTTTGTGCCTTTCTCTATACCTGCGACACGGAATTTCTCTGGGAAAACACCGGCTGCTGAAGTGTCGGAAGACTTGTCATAAGTCAGGGCTTGTTTCATGCGTTCTAGTTCTTTCTTCTCGAGTTCTAAGAATTTCTCTGAAACACCACGGCCTTGGTCTGCTGGATCTGTTGCCTCCCGCAGCCAAGGTGGTAGTGACTGCCTCAACGATTCTGTCAGATTCTCGGGCAGCTGGAGAGGAATCTGTCCGACACCACCAAGAAGATCCATGTGCTGCCTGATGTTCCCAAAAAAGGGGATTGTAGGACGTGAGGAATCAGGCAACGCACAGCCCCCAGCAATCGGGGCAACAGATGGTAGGTCTATATGCATTGAAGTTGGCTTTTTTGACGGTTTTGCAGGCGAACTTTTCTGTTGCAGGAGAGCCGGAAATCGGTTCGAAAATGAGTCGAACCCACCCCTAAGTATCAGTCCATCCCCATTCCATCCTTCGGTCGTAAACTTTTTCAGCACATAGGTTAAAGGCCCCGCATCCTTCATGTCAGAAGTCCCTGCATCATAGACGATGATATAACGGCAATATTTCCACCTCGCAAAGTTTATCTTGTCCACGTGGTTTGTGAAAGTATTTGCCAACTTTTGTGTATCAAACGAAGGGCGCTTCAATAAAGTCGTTGGTATGCAGAGATTCAATGATCCCTTGATGCTCCCTTTCGCAAAGTGCGCATATGGCCGCACATCTAAGAGCATGACATCATTGGGTGAGGATTCGAGTAACTCAGCACAGCGTTCAACTGCAACGGCGCGACCATTTTCAGAGGTTACGTTCGGAGAAGCGTTGGATCGGTTAGGAATAGAATCCTTTTTCGGCAAGGCACGGCTTAAAGAGCGTCTGTAGATCGCAGACGCACTGCGTTCGTCAACGGTTGAGCCAGTTCCTATATGATTCGCAAAATCTTCGAGCGCAGCCTTCGTGGGTAATAAGTGCGGTTTCGGACTAGAAATTGAGGACTGGGTATAAGAGAGCGTATCACCAGTCTTTCTCGGGGTGGTGGAACTCTCTACGCTGATAGAGAAATAATTAGGACCCGAACGTTCTGGGACTGCATTGCGAGGACTAATGCTGGAGTTGAGCGGAGACTGATGAGAGTCACACAACGAAAAAATTGCTGCTGAGGTAGGGTGACCTGTAATTTGTAGGTTTGGTGGCTCCTGAGGCCATGGAGAAGTAGGTGATCTCGGACCCGTCATAGCAGACATATTTCCTTCACATACACAACGTTCTTTCACCTGCTTTTCCAATAACGCTCGGGTGCTCAAATTAGTTGGAAAGCCCGCTTGCCATGTCGAGATGAATCGGATTTCCTAATGGGAACGTCCAGCAGTGGATCACTTTCCTGGGGGCTTCTCCAACCGCACTAATCAGCCTAGAAGAATTGCACTCTAGTATCCCGAGTGCTATCACATTTAACTAGCACCGTAGCCGAGTGCTGTTGATGTTTGATGGTAAAGAACACGCTAAATTGCACAACTAGTCTATGCGTAAGGGTTGGTATTCTCGATGGATTCAGCAGGTCTTAAACGGAGATTGATGGGGACAACGTTGGATGAGGTAGACGATCTTCCAAAATGTCGAGTCACAAGTGGATAAGAATCATTAGTACAGTAAAAGGAAAAGGATAACCTTGGGTTTCCGGGACTTAGCAGTCTACCTCGAACACAAGGCGACAAGATTGGGTACTAGAGGTGGATGAAGTTCTGGCCACAGCGGCGGTTGTGGCTCGCATCTCACATAAGGGGGCCCAAAAAATGATCGCACTCTCAACTCCAGGCAGAGTTTCTGAGCCAATCGAAACCCTAGAAAGAAAAGGTGGGGGGAGGAGAGGGGTTTGGCTGATACACAGTACCAATCACTGGTCTACTACCATCATTGAGCACGAAGGGGGAAACGGGTCAATAAGCGAGAAATTTCAGGTAGGGCGAATGAGTGGTGAAGAAAATTGAAGGAACTAAGACGTTCTTTGGGTATGACGTAGATGGTGGGTAGAGGAGGGCCGGGAAGCGGCGAAAGTGTGCAGAAAAGCCAAAACTTATGAGGCAGGAGGCCGGTCTGGATCTTCTGAGTGGAAGAATCTTTAAGCCTGCTCTTTATTATGATACTATCTTGGATAAGTCGTCACAGTCCTCTGTTAATTTAACTAACTAGTGATAGCAACCGAATTACAAGGAGTATAGGGTAGATTCTCAGTTATCTGCTTTTTCTAATAGTGTTTTTTATGTACATAGTTAGAATTAGGTCGCGTCGGTCGTAGCTGACGATATTGTTCGTATGCAATATATAATTGCAAGTATTATACTAGTAACTCCAATGGTGATCATTGTACATACTCTGGAGTACCGTGGCATACTCCGTTGCTAAGGCTGCCGCAGTACAAACATCAACAGAGCCTATACCAACCATCTCGTAGTTTGTCTGTTTGTTCCACGCAACTAACCCACACGGCGGATAATAAATGGAGTTGAAAAGGGTTGTACTTTTAATAGCCCAATTTCTCAGAGAAAGTTACCTAAGAAGAAAAGCAAAGAGTTCATATAATAGAGATAATTTGTTCTAGTTATGTATAGAGTACAAAGTACAGTACTGTAGGTACCTAGGATAATGTACGCTTTGGAGTTAAGTTCTACTCTGTACCGCAGTTGTTTCTTGTGGTTGTTGTAGTTTGTTCATTTTCTATGTCGCCGCAGACTTTGCCTATTTAGATGTGACACCAACATGCGGGTCTACTCAACCCTCGACACTGATAGTTCTGCAATCCGGTCATATCTACAATATTAGTGAACATTACAAATATGTTTCATCTTGATTTCTCGGCTCTAGCGGTTGGGGAAGACAAGAGGGACAAAGATAAATGTCAAGGCAGTTCAACCCAATAGGTTCACTTTTCTGATCTTTTAGTTATGATCTCTTACAACACGGGGACAAAACTAGGTAGCTACATATGGTGGGGGACCCTTCAAACCTATTCATACCGAGCCTCTTGCAGTACTGCAGAGACTGCTGACACAGGGAGATGCTATATTAGAAGTGGCAGACTTTTTATAAGTGGAAATCACTAAATGAGTGAATTCGAAACAGTTGTTATGCGTACATGAAAGTTTCGCCCACAAAGGCCGTTTCCAATTAAGCACAAGAGTGAATGAGAGAGAGAAAGGAAGAAGGTATCTATATAGGAACAGAAGCAAACTGATCGGCTGCAGAGCAATGAACAAATGCTTAAACAGCCAACAAGCGAGAGAATCAGAATGCAGAATATGTAATATAAATATAATAGTACTTAAAGCAAATTATTCAGAGTTTCCCATCAGGCTCACCCTTAAATCTTTGCACCCTTTTCTGCTCCCAGTTGTCCAAATCTTTGGCCATGAGCCTCTGTAGAAGTTTGTTAATGATGTGCCCTTCAAAAATGACAAGTTGAATACTTTAACTTACATAGTACTCTTCCCTCTCATCTCCAATTATCCGTCTTCGAGGGTTCCTTCTGATTCCCTCTTCCCCGTCTGGCCCTCTCAGCCCTAAATTCATTGCTTCCTCTTGGCTTAATTGCTGCACCTTGCGATCGTACCGTTCATATCTCAGGGCAGCAGCAGGGGTCAAAGCAAATGACCCCGCGACTATTATCATAACAAAGGGTAATCCAAAGAGAAGAAACGGATGCTTTGGCAATCTAGCACGGTAGGTCTCGCCAATCCGTTCCCCGAGTGAAGACGAAGCTGTTGTTGCACGACGGAACGTTTTGCTTTGGAACACGGGCATTGCCGAAACTAATATGAGAATGCAGGGAAGTCTAGGACAAGAAGATAAGAAGTGGTGTACTATTCTGCTCTTAACTAAACCTAGATTGCGTTGTTGTAGAAAGGGCTTTTCTTTCTTAGTGAGCCTAAGGCACGCCATCTCTGGACTTGAGAACTGAGCATTCGGTGAAATAGAAAGTCCGGGATAAGCTGGTGTTGGAAATACAGTTCGCGGCAGAGGTGTTTCATTAAACATCAAGTGCGAAGGCCTACCAAGTCTGATGTCTAAGATTGTCTTGTGTGACTGAATAGTGAGCATTACCTTTCGTCCACTGCCCTTTGTATAATTCTAGCCCACTTTCTTATCAAAGAGGACTTATTTACTAACCCAACACTATTATGATTAAGGTCCTTTCCTTCCCGTTGTTTTCATTGCTCAATGGCATCCACAAGCTCAAATTCTTTATTTGGGGGGGGTGCACTGGGAGCCACCACACAGCCATCGACGCTCTTTATGACGAATAATTCAATGAATTCTGTAGGGAATACTTTTACCCAGGGTCAATCAACCGGGTCACTTTTTAGCGCACAGCCGCAAACCCAGCAACAGCCTACCCCATCTTCAAATCTTGGGCAGAGCCAGGTGCAGGCTAATATAACCCAATCCTCACGGCCCCCTAATCACTCCACGCAGCCTGCGTTTTTCAACAGCTTGCTGGAGCGTGGTAAAAAACGACCGCTTTCTGCAATAGGACGAAACAGCAATTACGAAGAGCTACCTAGTCTCCAATTGGGCCTCGATGATATCCGAAGAAAAGCAAGAGAACTTGGTGCTGGTGGAACAAAGAGTCCACAGCATATACAGAACAGTAAAGCGTACGTATATTCTTCAGGTTTAATATCCCTTCCTTGGCTTTACAACATAACTAAAATTTTAATCGCAACAGTCACTATCTCCTTGCCGCGTCTGGAGTTTCACCAGGACATACTTTGAGGGATCTTAAAGCTTTAGACCCCCAAGCCTTGGTATCAGGCCCTACGAAAGAACAGGAGACCTTTGACCCCGACAATCAAAAGTTTTTGCGCAATATACAACAACGCGGCCGCCATGCAATGATCGCGGAGAGCCTTACTCGTATTCATAGAGATTTCGATATATTCTTGGAGGAAAAGGTCGATTTAGATTGGGAAGAGCAGCGTCGGAGAATTTTCCAGCATTTCGGTTTAGCACAGAAGGATGAAAATACTGGTGATGGAAGAGGCGCGTTCGGCCGTTCTGTGCGACAGTCGAAACAACATGGTGCCACATCAAGCTACGCCGCTCCAGGCGTCACCAACAGGAGTGTCTTTGGGCGCTCTGGTATGGAGAAATCAGTCATTGGTGTACCCGGCACTGGAACGGCGAGCCGTCGATTCTTTGAAACCCCGATGGAGCGAAGCGAGGCATCCGGCGCTCAGTCTTCAGATCTCCATTTCTTACGGGAAAAGATGGGCCGCTATGCGGATAAGGTTCAATTGTTAAACTCCGCTAGGCTCCAAGCACGTACTTTCCCTATCCTCCATGAATTCTCCGAAATTGAAAGCCATGTCGGTGGCGATGTAAGTTGACTTGATGGAAATTTTTGTTCTCAGCTGACGGCATAAGGTTCCCCGTCAACTCTTTGACGCATACCATGCGCTGATAAGCATTGTCCAAGAAACTCCAAGCATTGTAAACACGTCAGATCCGGGTGCATTGAAGGAGCGCCAATTTTCTGAAGATTATCTGGAAGAAGCACCGGCCTCGCGACGTGCTATTAGCTTGAGGAAGAGGATTGTGGATGGGTCCAGGACGTTTCTTGAGAATCTATTCTATAATGAAGTTGAAAGTGTAATTGCAAAAAACCCTCGAGAAGCGCAGCTTGGTGGAATACCAACTGTGATCAACAAAATTCGCGCCTATATTCGTCTTAGAGCGGTGAGGAAGGATCTCGCTCCCGACGGGACGGAGCTGCAAATGGTTGGTCAGGATTATTGCTGGATCCTCATATTCTATCTTCTCCGATGTGGGTTCATTACTGAGGCCGCAGAATATGTTAGCCAAGATCCCGGGTTCCGGTCATTGGATCATAAATTCGTGACTTATATGACAACTTACGCACAAAATAGACGTTTACCAAGGGACCTACAGCAAAAAATCAATGGTGAATATCAACAACGATCACTCAATGCTCCTGATAATACTGTCGATCCTTATCGGATGGCTTGTTACAAGATTATCGGACGCTGTGACCTTAGTCGCCGACGCTTGGAAGGTGTAAACCAAAGTGTTGAAGACTGGATGTGGTTGCAGTTCAGCTTGGCTAGAGAAGATGATCGTGCTGAAGAGGTTGCAGGAGATGTTTTTGGGCTAGAGGATATCCAGACAGATATTGCTGAAATCGGGCAGCGAGTTTTCGGGAAGGGCCAAGAGGGACCTGGCGGCTATGGAACTTTCTTCCTCCTACAAATCCTGGGCGGAATGTTTGAACAGGCTGTCTCCTACCTCGGTTCTTACGCTCCAGTCAGCGCTGTGCACTTTGCAATTGCTTTAGCCTACTATGGCCTTCTGCGCGTGTCTGATTTTTACACTTCAGGTGAAGAAATTCGTAAGTAACATTGGACTTCGCTTTTTTCTGTCTTGACTATATGTAGATTTGCTAACAGAAGCAGTGTCATTCACTGTGAAACAATATCCACAGATCAACTTCGGCTATCTCGTCATACAATACACGAAGGAATTCCGTACTGGATTCGTGGAAGCAGCAATTGATTACTTCTCCTTACTTTGCCTCAACGCTGACCTTCCAGGATCCTTAGGCAAGTCACAAGCCTCAGTGTGTCACGAAGCATTGCGCGAATATATCTTGGAGACTCGGGAATTCGCCAGGTTGCTGGGGGATGTACGTTCTGATGGAACCAGAGTCAAGGGGCTCATTGAGCAACGGATTGGCTTGATCAAGTTGGTAGATCAAGAGGAGTTTTTGAAAACCATAACTGTACAAGCGGCAGCTGTGGCCGATGACAAGGGCTTGATTACGGATGCCGTCCTCTTGTACCATCTCGCTGAAGACTACGACCGCGTGATTGATATCATCAACAGAGCACTATCTGATTCTGTAGCTGTCGAATTGGGCGGTCCTTCCTTGAAGCTGCAGCCATTGCAACCACGGACAAAGCAGCAAGATGCTCAAGCCTCAGAGCAGGAGGCTCTTAGGGACCCTAGCAGTAGCCTCAGCTTGACGGCAGTGGAAGACCCAGTGGCTCTGGCAAGAAACATTATAAGCATTTACAACATGAATGCTCTGTACTACCAGCGAATCCGCCCAGTCAATCGTGATGCATGTGGTTTGTTGCTTCAAATGATGGAAGCCAAAGCTGAGGTTGAAGCAGGAAAATGGACTCCAGCGCTGGATGTAAGTATCATCACCCATGACAAATTGATGGACTTTTGTTCTTTTCTACTTTCTTCCCCTTCCCTCTGGGCTTTTGTCTCTAACAGTATTATTGCAGGCCATCAACGCCTTGAATATTCTTCCTCTTCGGGCTAGAGGCTCGGTGCCCTATATCCGAAGCGCAGCTCAAGCATTCTCATCCTTTCCCACGATAATCTCTCGCAATATTGGGCATGTGGTAATGTGGAGCATCACATGTATTGGCCACGAAAGAGAACGACTGAGGTCTGGAACATACGAAAATGAAATCAGACAAAGCCTAGCTGATGAGTTACTGGTAATGGCTAAAGACCTTATGATCTTTTCTGGCATGGTGAAGTATAAATTGCCACCAAGAGTCTACGAGACGCTGGCCCGTGCTGGCGCAGAAATCGGGGCATATTAAATGCCATTCCACTAGGTAGTTGTTATGCAGCAGTGTATGCTTGATGTTACCTAACTTTACTCCTATCATTCCTCGTACAGGCTATGCGCCGATTGGTCAGAACTATTATATGTGCAAACTGTAGGTAGTGTTGGTGTTCTATAGACGTTTACTCGATGTCGGAGGGTAAACCCATGGGCGGACTTTTTCCGCGCCCAGTCGTCGAGGTTGCGCCAAGGGCGGGTGGTTCAAGGCGATGCAGACCGACACTTAACATCTAGCATGGAAAACCGTTGAACAGGGCAATTACAAACTAAGAAGAAACAATCAAGTCTATCTATATTTCTCCCAAATCCTAACCCCCCCAACCGATGTATGTATCTATACCATCGATTAATCATGAATTGAATTCAGTGCTAGCCGATGTGGGGCCCTCACAAACCGAGGTTTTGTACAGGAATCTCAGTCTTTGACTACTAGGAGCCGATCCCTAAGCACCCGACATGAGCCATGACCATTCGGACGTGTTAACCACGAGCGCGAATTCATTATCCTCCGAATCTGACGTATATCCCTTACACAATGAAAGTACAGTACTGGCAACGCCTACCCTGGAGTCAACATCGGAGAAAACGATGGAGGCGAGCAATCATCATCACACCGCAACGAACAATTCCGGCAGCCAAACAAGCTCACTAGAGTCTGAAGATAGCTCAAGGTCCCGCGGTGCTTCAAATTTTCATGAAGCTGGGCCAGCTGAGAATGAGGCTACTTTACGACATGCTGGACCAAGTGAGTCGAATGGCAACTGTGCCACTGCTGGCAACTCGAAGGATGTGGGCACTCCAACTAGATACAACCTTATAAATAACCCGCCAAACCTCGCAAGAATACGACAAGTAATGTTTGAGTGCAAAGATCCAATTGAGATTAGCCTCGAGGAATTTGAAACATACTGGCCATACATCGATAATGTGTGGGTCAAACAAAGGTCCAACTCCAGCAAAGAAGGCCACTGCACAACAGACTACTATATGTGTCGTCTACGGCGCCCAACGCATCGCACATCTGAGACTCGGCCTCTACCAGAGGGTAAGCGTCCTCGGAAAAAGAGGGTACGTGAGGGTGGTATCTGCAACTTTCAAATCAAAGTTGTGCGCTTCGAAGGAGCCTATTCAACGGTGACTATCGCAAGGACACCTGGGAGTAGCCCTATACACTCGCATGACCTTGATTACATTGACAAGGTGAAGCGTAATTCGGGGCTTATGGAATTCGCTCGCAAGGAGGCCATTAAGGGGTACTTGCCATCGTCTATATACACGAAGTTCCAGGAAGAACCTGAGAAGCTTATCGAAGCAGGGGGGAAATTCTGCACAGTCACGGACGTTCGCAATGTCTCTGCGAAATGGAGAATACAAAACCCGGAGGTCAGGCTCATACCTCACGATGGATATGAATATCAGAAGGGCCATGGCATTGTGAGGATAAGGGTTACTGATGGTAACTGTAAAGCATCAGCCAATTCAACACCACCGAAAACGTATCTGGATTCACCCTTACCGCCAGACACGCTCCTGTTCCCTCGGTTTCCTTTAGATTTTCTCGAACCTTATCTCCCAAGATACGACGAGAGACGTCTGTTTCCGCACGTTACATTGTCATATGCATCCTCGATGGATTCCAAAATATCACTGCTCCCAGGAATGCAGACGGTGCTTTCTGGGCCGGAGGCAAAACTGATGACGCATTACCTAAGGTCACGCCATGATGCTATTTTGATAGGTGTTGGGACTGTGCTGGCTGATAACCCGGGCTTGAATTGTAGGCTGGAGGGTGCAGGTGGGTTTGGCGGTCTTGGACGAATGTGGCAACCGCGTCCGGTCATAATCGACCCAACAGGGCGATGGCCCGTTCATCCCGAATGCAGAATGCTGCGGACAGCGGTTGAAGGGAAAGGCAAGGCACCGTGGGTGGTTGTGTCACCAGGGGCCCAAATCCACCCCCAGAAATTGATGATGCTGAAAGGGTATGGAGGTGACTTTCTCCGAATAGTGGAGTATAATCAAAATTGGCGTTTGCGCTGGGAAGCCATTCTACGCGCCTTAGCTTCGGAGGGGGTCAAAAGTGTGATGATTGAAGGTGGCGGGACTGTGTTGAGCGAGCTGTTGAACCCCGAATATACGGAATTCATTGACTCTATCATTGTAACTGTCGCGCCGACATATCTGGGCAGTGGCGGGGTGCCAGTAAGTCCGGATTCAAAGCGTGATGAACAAGGAAAGCCCAATGCTGCCCTCAACCCGAGGGAGGTGAAATGGATGCCGCTCGGGCAAAATGTTATAATGTGTGGAAGAATCCGTGCTGTAACCACTGTTCAGGCTGGTGAATCCAATACTCACAGCCCGGGTTCGTGACACCTATGCCTATATGGGATCAACATTAAGGAGAACTTACCTCGGGGGTTAATGCAACTACTGGCTACCTATATTCAAATGTGTAGAACACCTGTACATGGATAGATGTTGGGAACAGAGGTTCAACCTCGTGGGATAATGATGATGATACTAATGGTCAACTATGTATGAACTCATGGGTTATGCACAATTTTCCAAGCCTCCATAAAACTTGCTACCTATATATAGATGAGTCCGCGCCCCAAACTTACATAGACTACTTCGCGGTTCGCCGAGTACACTCAGGCCTATATAGGTACATGTTAATAGATACAAGTTTCCTGCTCGGAAAGGCCCTAGTGGGTATATGGTTGAATTGGGCTAGGTCAAGGAAGCAGGGATTTTAGTTGGAGGTATCAAAATTATGTGTAAGCCGCATGCATGCTAGGTACCATACTGACAAATCTATTGTTGGGGAGACTGATAATCATCAGTTTAGATGTACACTGGGTGGAATCTAAGAGCTAGCCCATAGCCATGGGCCTGGTTATATGTATAAAACCAAGTACCAAATGGTGGTAGAGCCTGAGCGTATAGAAATAGAGGATATCTTAGTCTTGTCGTGGTTTTTGTGCGGAATTGAAACTTGAAACTACCTTTTAATAGGGTACTTGGGGTCAGGTATGGCACAGTATAGTAGCTGAGGGTTTTATTACATTACCTTATATATCCTTTATCTGTGTTCTTCTTGCGTTGCCTGTGTGGATTGAGAGCGACAGCTACATACGGTTTATCTGAAAGAGGAGACATTTTTCAGCTCTGTACCCTTCAAAAAGCAAAGAGATAAAAGAATGAAGAAGAACAATAGTTGAAGCTAAAGAAAAAAAGAAAGGGAGGGAAAAGATATATTATATATATACGTACAAACAATTGCCTACTATTGCTCGAATTCATTCAGCAGTCTATTATTACAAAATCACCTAAACCCAGAGAGAAGTCAATCTTGCTAAGTATACCATCATTAATATGAACACATTGTAAGTACAACCTGTGGCATGTAGATGATTGTACCAGTCGTCATATCTAGCATAGGAACTATCTTCAGCAATTGAATAGTAGTGGCTTACTTGATAGTAATAGTATTCGTATCACATATACACACGCATATATATATCTCTATTATTCCTTAAGTTTTCCCTTTTCAGGGGGAGGGGAAGAGAAGCAAGGACCCCGGGCAGCCTTTCAAAGAACATATGGGGATCAGTTCATCGAGGACAGGAAAAAGGGTCAAAGTGGAACAGCCTGCTTGAACCTTTGAAATGCTGCCCGCACTGTACATAGTAACGGATACACGTTACTTCGTACTGCGTACAAATTAATGGATTTCAGTGGCAGTCGGACCCCACAGTCAACCGCAATGAGAATCCCTCATGAGTGGTGTGGTTCAGAGAAACCAAGAAAAATTTCCCGATCATCGGAATAACAACAACTTGGGTTTAGCGCATCGATGGCATTTTTCTACCTTAAGTAGCAGCAGCAACAATAATAACAACAACAACAATAGGAATTTAGGGTCTTGTCGCGTTTCTATCTTTCCCTAGTGCCGGCTCTACTTTTGTATACTTTACCTTCTCCTCACCCCCAAGTAAGATATTTCTCTCTCCCTTCGCGATATATTTCCTTGGTTCTATATATTCTCCTTTCCCCTTACATATTTATTTTCCTCTCCTAAACTCGAAGGATGCCGCCTAAAAAGAGCGCGCCCAAGGCTTCTGCAAAGCCACCCAAAAGCACCACAACTACAAATAAGGCTCCTGCCACAAAAACCGCAGCAAAGGAACGGCCTGCGAAAGCCGGCGCAGCCAAATCTAAAGGCGGCGATGCGCGCACAAAGACTACCAAAGTTGCGCACGCAGCACCCCCCAAACGTAAAGCTGAAGCCGTTGAGGAGCCTATTCGCGAAACCAAAAAGGCACGAGTTGTCGAACCTCGTGTTACAAAGCGAAAGCCGAAAGTGGTCATCAACCATGCCCCGACAACTCGACTTAACGTTTACGTTTGTGGTGAAGGCAGCTCAGGTGAACTTGGTCTTGGACCAGAAAGGAACGCTGTTGATGTAAAGCGGCCGCGTCTTAATCCTTACCTGTCAGCAGATAAGGTTGGTGTAGTGCAGGTCGCTGTTGGTGGTATGCACTGCGTCGCTCTCACCCACGATAACAAGATCCTTACCTGGGGTGTGAATGACCAAGGTGCGCTTGGAAGGGATACTACGTGGGATGGAGGCTACAAGGAGGTTGAGGATAACAAAAGTGATGCCGACTCAGACTCAGATGATGATCCGGCTCTCAACCCATATGAGTCGACCCCAACTGCTATTCCCTCTGATACTTTCCCTGAAAGTACTGTTTTTGTTGAAGTTGCTGCTGGGGATAGCTCGAGTTTCGCCCTCACAGAAGATGGCCAAGTATACGGCTGGGGCACGTTCAGAGTAAGTTATTTGCTCATTCTATAGACCTTAGCTGACTTGGAGCTTAGAGTAACGATGGTATTTTGGGATTCGATAGTACCCACACAGTTCAACCGACTCCAACACTAATTCCCTCACTCAAAAAGATAAAGCATCTGGTATGCGGCGATAACCATGCCCTCGCCTTGGATGAGAGGGGCGCTGTTTTCTCCTGGGGGTCCGGTCAACAGAACCAGTTAGGACGTCGCATTATCGAGCGAAATAGATTGAACGGTCTCCAGCCACGCGAGTTTGGCCTGCCCAAGAACATTATACATGTCGGAAGTGGCGCGTTCCACTCTTTTGCTGTTCATCAATCTGGAAAGGTTTATGCTTGGGGCCTGAATAGCTTTGGTGAGACAGGTATTCAGGCGGGTGCCGGTGATGACGAGGCTGCTATTGTTCACCCTACTATTGTGGACTCATTGTCAGGGAAGAATATTAGACAAATTTGTGGTGGTGCTCATCACTCGATTGCTGTTGCACATGGCGAGCAATGCCTCGTATGGGGTCGGTTAGATGGGTTCCAGACAGGTTTGAAAGTCGATACACTTGCTGAGGAAGCCGTTATCAAAGATGAACGTGGGCGACCGCGGATCTTGATCGAACCTACCCCTGTTCCAGGAATTAAAGCAAGCACTGTGGCAGCTGGATCTGATCATTCGATCGCCATTGATACTGATGGTCGTCCTTGGTCTTGGGGTTTCTCCGCCACCTATCAGACAGGTCAAGGCACTTCGGATGATATTGAGGTGGCAAGCATTGTCGAAAACACCGCTGTTCGTGGAAAAAAGCTCAACTGGGCTGGCGCGGGTGGTCAGTTTTCAGTATTTACTGAGCCAGTGGCCGTGTGAGATGGTTGACTGTGCCGCTAATCCCCGAGAGGTGCTAAACGTCTCCCTATTGCGTCATATACGGCATATAGTGATACTGGGCGCCTTGCGCAACCTGCTGTATATCATCATCTCTTCCCCACACATCCAGCCAAATTTTTCGGTGCCCTCTTTCAACTCGTGTCTAATAAGCAATTTTTACTACTGTCAATCTCAAACTATTTAAATTCTCTTTTTATTAGTTACCCGTAGCGCGTTATGAATTGTGGCCTAGCCTATGTGTACATTGAATTTACCGGCCTCCATGACAGAAACGCTATCCCTAGATAGAGATTCAATATCATTAGGACCTGATTGTGCGGTTTTGTCGCTTGACAATGATTACAGAGCGGCGCAGCTCATGTCGGAGTTAAGATGCTTAATTCTTCCATGACCTCGAATCCATCGCCGTCGGCGTCCATATCAGTAAAAGTTGAGGGATTCTTAGCTGTAGCATAATCGCACTGCTGCTCCCTCAAAAGGGTTTCCAATTCGTCACCATCCTCAGGAACGTCTTGTGTGATCGCACGGTGGCTATTGTCATCATGGGGCATGAACGATCCCTGAGCAGGGACATCTAATTGTTCGGCCGATGGTTCCTTATCGACTTTGCCATGGCCAACGCTATGAGATGAAAATACATGCGCATCCACAGCATGATGACTTCTAGTGGGAACCGCAATCGGCAAGCTCAGTCGATCTGCTTGTAAATCTTGTGTTGTGTCATCTACCCGGGCTATTGGTTTCTCGTCTTCTATCCATTCTCTGCGCATAACTTGTAGGCGTTTATGGTGGCCGAGTTTTTCGATGATAGCTAGTCCATCGGCGAACTTTGCACGAGGGAAGAGATCATCAAGCCACAACTGATAAAACTGTAATAAGCGAGCCGCATCAGAAAACTAGTAGTAAGAATATCAGCCCCTGCAAATATGACAGTCAAGAGCTGATAAGTGTCAGACCTCATGTCCCTTTCCTTTGAACTTCAACTTCTGTTTGGCCATGCGGCGTAACCTAGGTATTCCAGCTTGAGACAGTAACCTTATAGTGGAGTGCAGTTAGATCACTTCTGCTTGCACTTTTTATTGAGTGACCCGACTCACCGTGTTTCATCTAGTTTAGCGACGGGCTGTCGTTTCCTAGTAACCTTGACTTCTTCATCAAGCCCAAGACCTAACCCAGAATCGCCTGGTATAGTAGATGGCTTGGGTGCATTTATACTTGACGCGGTTGGGGCGCGCTGTAGTAACTCATCCAAGCCGACATCGTAGTCAAAGAGATCGTTCGCTGTTTGTGAGGGCAAGCCTTGTTGTATATGACTTTCTTGTTCCATTGTCTAAGTTTAGCGGAAACAATTGTTTGTTTCTTTCTTTTTAGTGGAGGAAGTGTTTTGGCATGCCTTGAAGCATTTCCACGCGTGTGGGCATCGGGACGCGTTCGCCGAATGGCCGGGCTGTACCTTAGCCAGGTGCATAATACTGTACGGTACAAAGAATATTGGAAATAACGCCCTGGTGGATCTTAGGTATACTTACACATATATGACTATACATTATACATGCAATAGCTGGGAGTTTAAATGTGTATTGCCTTACGCCATTGGGTTTGACTATGACCCCAGGTAATTAACATTACAGCAGTAGGTCCAGCCCACCTCAACTCTGTATACTCAAGGCTTCCAAGTTTCGAAGCTGAGTAGTAATCAGCTACTATGTTAATTGGCGACAGGGACTGATCGATGATTCGCCCCAAGGTATCAATGACTTTCCTTAGTAAGCCGAAGCAGTATCACTAGTCTAAAACCGGAAAGAACCCACTCTTGGCGCAACTTGTGCTCTCCGAGTTCACCTCCGTCGCAACCAAGGTCGTCTTTAACAGTACGACTACTACAAGCTTGCTTCTGATTCGACTTGGTCACAATGGCCACTGATCCTAAGACGGTTTTTGCCCCTCCAAAACGGGCTAATTCCGACTATCCGGTGCGAGAGCTCCCCCAACTTAGGATGAATGAACGTTTGCTAACTACGGCTTGCAGTTGATTGATTCCGACCCGTATGGATTGCTGAAATTTTAGAATTATTAACTAGTGCTCACTGCTTCCAGGCACCTGAGACGAGTCTTTGGATATGCGAGGCCTTCTGATTATGCTGTTGCTGGTGGAGCAGCTGCCGCCTCACCACTAGCATTCTGGGCTATGGAAAGGGTGAGCCCATCTCATGTTGGCAGAGGAGGTTTCGCCCCTGTGATGCGGCTAGCAACAGCAATCGGCCTCATTGGAGGTCTCCATGTGCTCTACCAAAGATCTTGCAGTATGTCAATTGTCGCGTTCATCTACGGTGGAGAGCATTGTCTTACATGACTATTAGATCGCTTCTATGGTTTCACCGAGAATTCGAGGGAAGTTGAGATGGATACAAGAGAGATGGTTGACAAGGTCAAGAGAGGTGAATCTCTGTATGGCACCTCGAAGGTGTCTACTTATCTGCAAGGAGTTGCGGCCAGGAACTCGCGGTATTCAGAGTTATTCATTCATGTTCTTCCCTGGTTCAACATTGTAAACCATGACCAGGTCGGGCTCTTTCCCATTCCTGCTCTGCCATCTTCCTTTTATTCACGGGCTAACTTCTATAAAGCATGGCGTGGACACAGCTAAGTACTATCAGCAAGCTGAGCGTGAGCTCGAAGCGGAGCGTTTGGCGAAGGCTGGGTCTGCGTGAAAATATTATTGGTATGGATCATCAAGCTGAGCTGTAGCTTGCGGGGTCTGGTATATTTATTCTTTGGGTTTGATGTGGATAACATAAGCGTATGAGAACTTTCTCATTTTACCTCTTAACCATGGCCCTCCTAAGCCACATGGTAGCGATAGGTTTTTCCACAGTGCCAGTGCCATTTTCTAGTGACTTCGGTGGCCTTCCGAGTCCTGCTACCTCCAAGGCCGTAAGGTTGTAGCTCTCAGGTGTCACCCTCAAATCTTGTATTTAGTTCTCTGTTTTTCTTGGGGCGAGGCTTGGGTGCTGCCATATAGTCAATAAATGCTTCGAGTCTTTAACAACGGCAGACAATCACTTGCCTCTCTCGTTCTCTTGAACATAAAATCTTCGAAGCAGCATTACGGCTTCTTTACTGAACAACCCACCATAAACTGGGTAAGGCGGGTCTATTGAGAAACTAATGTGTGTTAGGAATTCAGTGGAGTCAAGGCTGGAGAGTGACGAACTCGGTGTGTAGCGAGAGAATGCTTCCCGTGCCCCCAAAACGTTCATTACCGCAGCCAAAATACACAGCCTGTATTCGGTACTGCCTCAGAGCAGAAGCACACATAACACACGGTTCGACCGTGACATAGAGTTTTGTTGAACGAAGTAAGGACTTGGGATAGCTTCTGAGCATCTGCTCGATAGCAATAAACTCCGCGTGTCTTGTACCCTAATGAAATAAGTCAGGACACTTAGTTCTACAATTGACTTTCACAATAATGTTGGAGGCCCATCTCCTTATGGGAGATAAAGAAAGGTGAGGTTCGCTTTGCTAGTACGGTCCACAATCAAGTTGGCTTCCTCACAAATGAACTTTCACGAAAGTTGGGCAACATACATTCATCGACCTATTTGTGTCGTTCATTCCAGAACTGACTATATGGTTGTCATATACTAAGACACATCCAACGGGAGTTTCACCTGCTTCGAGAGCTTTTTCTCCCTAAAGAAGTGTGAGCATCTGATGACCTGCTCAGTATTGTGTATGAAGCCGGGGCTAGCATTACCATCAATAAAGCTTGCTTCATGAAGTAAGCGTGTCTCGAGTCTTCCTCCATAGCCCGCAGACTATTATTCGCTACTGTACTCAATGGAGCTGGTTTTCAGAGTTTTCGTGAGTACCTGAGATCCCAACTCACGAGTCCCCGGGTCGACGACCTCTGCTCCAGGTAACTGAAATAATAGATGCAACTAATTCAATATTTATTGTACAGGACCGCTCCCTGATAGACAACGTCAGTCCCCCGAGGAGCAAACGTATACAAAATATCAATAAATGTATGCTTAAAGCTGTGGCTTAGTGCACTCGAAGTTGCTCTCAAGAAGAAAAAGGTAAATCAGTACTAGTATATAGAAGGAGACCCATCCAAGGCTTTCAGGAAATTTTGCAATACATGTAATACACATTAAATACATAGATCGTAAGTTTCAGGTCAGATATCGGGTCAACACCCGGGACACGACCCCGTGAAGCAGGTAGAAATCCACTGTTCATCAGCGCCAAATTTCAACATTAACTCAGAATTTTCTATTAACATACAAAGATGATTAGGTGTGCCCCAGATGGCGACTGATGATATCGAGACGTCTCGATATTCAGCTCCAGGGAATGGCAGCTGGCAACCCCCAATTACCTTGGCAGCACAGTTAGCACCGCGCCTCCCTTCCCAAGGGAACCAGACACACAGCCTGAGCAAAGAGACATTTTCCCTACTTCGTCAAGAACTTGCAGGAGGCACACATAATCAACTCCATTTTGATGACAAGGTTACAGATATCAGCAAATTGATATGCATCGTTTTGAAAGCAGGCTTGGAACCGTGCACCAAGGATCCAAAGCCTGATTCTCAAGGTCAGGTTTTGGATTGTTTGGATATTGTATTGGTATCGATTGAGAAGGCACCTCAAACTCTAACAGAATATCCTGATCCAGCTGTTTTGGGGGAAAGTACGTATGCGCCGCTCTACGCCTGGTTGGTTGTACGGTTACTCCAGTTGCTCAGTATTTGGAACAATGAAGTTATCAATTGGAAAGCTAGGGGTATCCTTACGAGTATAGTCTGTGCTCAGAATAGGCACTCTAGGCTTTGGCCCTCTTGTCATTCCACTGCTGGGCTTTTACAAGCGTGCACAACGGGTACGTTGGGGACCGTCGGTAAGGATATTGGGCTAACGAACCTCAGAGGTCTTGCTTTCTCTCGAGAATCTCAATAGCCTCAATCTGCGAGCTGACTCCGAAGTTAAGATCATTCTACCGACCCTAGAAGGAAATCTCCTTGTAGATCTAGACAGACTCGGCCTACCTCGCAGTCTTTTCAAGAAGAAATTCAAGCTCGTATCATTATCGCACGCTTTCAATCTAACTTTTCGCCTCCTCGATTCATTCAGAGCGGGGAATGACAACCCTCCTTTTGTGGCAAGCAAGAACTGCGTTATTCGACAGAATGTAGCCTGGGTTTTGAATGGGTACCAGCGTCTCTGGACCCTCATTTTTCATTGGCTCCAGAATCCGCAGCCAGATCTCATAGAAAACAAAATAAGCGCAAGTTTGCAGTTCGTGATATGTATTCGATCATGTTGCAACCAGGGCGTATCCTCACCATCGGAAGTCGAACTAATGTACGGCTTGCTGCGAATCCTGGAGGACATTTTTGCAATGGATACACTTTGCCAATTCTCGACTTTACAGAGTGAGTTAAGCCAGCTTTTGGACACCTTCATTAACCGCGTCAAGTATAACAGGGCGCTTTTCCAGTGCCTCAGAACTACCATTTTTCCAGCACTTAGTGGTCTTGCCAAGATGCCTTGCCGTTTCCAGACTCTCGAGACACAGCTTCAGGTAATTGTCCCGTTGTAGTTAGACTCATCATAGTGTGACTTGAGCTTATTGTACGGAAGATTGCGATCCGTGGGTTTCTCAATAATATCTCCCGTCTAAGTCTAGAATGTGGTGGTGCAAAAACTGTCTCCCTCGAGCCATTCAAAGTCTTTGTATCGAAATCAGACCCCCGGTTTCAGCAACATGAGCTCTCGAGCTCAGCGGTTCAGGATGAGACTCTTCAGGCGTCAAAACGCCGCTGTATACCTCGAGTCAGCCCACACTCAGAGTCTGGAGACACAGTTCAGCAGCTTATAGCAGTTTCACTTGCATTGATAGGTTTCACATCCCCCGGCGGCTTGTGTGACCTGTATCCGGCTGTTGTGTAAGTTGGCATAGCAAGTCATAGCACTCGAAAGATTAACTCACGTTGCAGCAGGGATGCCTTTGTTAGCCTTGATGAACAAAGGAAATGCGATCTTCTTAGCACGCTCGGCAATATACCGTGTGCTATGGCTAGGGAACTAGAACAACTGAGTGGCATGGCGTCGAATGGTACCCTACTTTGCCATGTGTGTGATGGTGAAAACAGTGTAGGGTCGAGCAGAGAATGTCCTAACATTGAAGAACTTTGCAAAATCTTGGCCTACATTATTCCAAGACTCCCACGTACCACAAGCCTCAGAATTGCCGCAATGGTCACGCTAAGACGAACACTGCTGCATACATCGGATTCGACTTATTCGCAGCTAGCCTCTTCTGTGTTCGGCGAGTTCTGCCTTCATTCTCTTCGAAGCTCCGTCAGAGAACTGCGGATTGTCACTGGGTACGGTTGGTCTACTGTTCTGAATATGCGGTACTAACATATCTCTAGGCACTCAATAATCGCTTTTATTTGCAATGGCCTTGATAATAAAACACGTCGCGGCAATTTTGTTGTCATTTTAGAATGGTTAAAAAGCCTCTCAGAAAAACAAGAACCGTCATTGCATGAAACATGTATATTGACACTTTGTCGCCTTGCAGCGTATGTACTAAACTTCTCCGCAGTTTTGTCGCATGGACTAACATCCATGTATTGCTAAGACTTTCCAATGATGAAGAGATGAACATTATCCTTCTTCGCCTAGTTGAATACCTGGGCCATCCAAATCCTTTCGTTTGTGCGGTAGCGTATACTGAAGTATGTAAATCCCATCCACATCACCTTCCTGACTAGGGTCAAATGTGGGGAAGCTCTACTATCAACTATAAACAGCACTCTAACGAAAATCTATAACTAGATTTCAAAACTTGCACAACGCCTTTCAGTCACTGCCGCGGGCTTGTTCAGGCCTTTTTGGAGGACTATTTCCGTGACAATAATGAAAAACTTCCAATCACGTCCTTACATGGCAGAACACCTCTGTGATCTGCTGGGAATGAAAGTGGACGATTTCCTCAGGTTGACTGAGCTATATGTACTACCACATCTCGTGCTAACACGGAAGCGAGATATTATTGCTAGGATAGGGGCGACTTATAAGGATGCTAAAACCCCCTTCGATATCTGTTCAGAGAAAAATAACCTTGCAGCAATCCTGGCATTCTTGTTAAGTCAAGCGTCGCCAAATCCACAGGATATGGCAATGTCCGCTTTGTCAGAAATAGATACTGCCTTTGAAGGTCGTACCTTGGCGGAGCTTGTACGGATCGAACCGATTTTGATTGCATGTCATTTATTCAAGTGCCTTGGGGATTCAGGGGATGAGAAAAGAGCAAGGGTAGGTATATTTCTGCTCTTAAATATCTGGGTGTTCGGAACTGATAAAGGCAGTTCTATCGTGCGCTTCAACTCCTAGCAGCCCTCGTCCCACGGAAGTCAGGGCATGCGTCAAGGAGAACGAATCTGATAGGCTACTTCATTGAAGAGCATATTCTTGGTATAATCACCGAATTTGCCCATGCTATCAATGATTTCCAAATCAGACAACCCTTGGTTGAAAAAAGAAGAAACATCATAGCTATTGGAGAGATGGTCAAGGTCGCGAAAGGACATGTGGGTAGTGCGATACCCCAGGTCAGTATATTATATAATGCCACTACAGCTCTTTCAATACGATATGATATGTATGCTAAAATGTGAAGATATGTGCCTGCCTGCGGTCCGCCTTCGAAATCGAAGAGTTGTGCAACGATGCCTTCACAGTATGGGCAGTACTAGTCAACTCCTTGCACGACGAAGACATTGAGCCACTTCTTGACCAGACGTTATCAATCGTGATCAGATATTGGGACATGTTTACAGAGGATACGAGGAAATGTGCCTATGAACTTGTCGAGAACATTCTGAGAAATCACAGTAAACTAGTGCACGATGTTTACAACACCATGCCATCGCTTGCTTCCATTCCAGAGATGTCCAAATTTGAATCCGAACTTACGGATCTGAAGGGAAGAATGGACGTTCGAAGTCAGTTCTTGGCATTTGTCCGACGTTGTCAAAGTGAGAACGCTACTGTCGTCGAACAAGCTCTAACGGAGCTAGTGCCGTACCTCTTAGAGCACGATGAGTTCATTCATCACACTGTTCTTGGCGAGCAACCAGACCCTGTCGTTGCTCAGTTAATTCGGTCTTTGCTCGACTGCTGTGTAAAGTTCAACACAAGTTCGGATGTCATAACTCTTCTATCAGCTCGGTGCATAGGCCTTATCGGCTGCTTGGATCCAAATCGGGTTGATTCAATCAAAGAAAAGAAAGATATACTTGTCTTATCAAATTTTGATAGCATGGAAGAGACATTTGACTTCATACTTTTTTTTCTCCAACACGTGCTTGTCGAGGCGTTTTTGTCGGCATCTAATACCAGGGCCCAGGGATTTCTTGCGTACGCTATGCAAAATTTACTCAGATTCTGTGGTCTTGATTCAGCTGTTACTCAGCGCTCTCGCGATGTTCAGGCAGATAAGAAGTATGAACGTTGGTCAGAGCTTCCTGAGACGGTTCGCAACACTTTGACCCCCTTTCTCACATCCAAGTATACGGTCACCGTCGGCGCTGTTAACTCAAGCTGCACTTACCCATTATTCTCGGCCACTCTAACGCATGGTGAGTGGCTGCGGACTTTTGTGCAGGATCTGCTGCAGAAGGGGAGTGGTGACAATGCGAGGCTTGTGTTCAGTGTATCTAGTCGCATTGTAAAAGGCCAGGACATATCTATAGCATCCTTTCTTCTGCCATTTGCAGTGCTGAACCGTATAGTTGGAGGCACTCAGAAAGAAAAGGAAGATTTGCTTTACGAACTGACAAGCGTTCTATCTCACCCACTTCCAGACTCCACTAACCATATATACGAAGCTATTCTATTGTGCAGTCAGGTAAGTGCTCCGTACGGAACATCGGAGAGGTCTATGGGCACTGAATTAAGTTCTTCTTACTCTATGTATAGAGCATTTTCGAAATTTTCGACTACCTTTCGAGATGGCTACAAGGGAAGAAAAAGCAGCTTAACAGTCTTAGGAGCCATAACTATCACTCAAGCCGCTCCCACAGGGAGGCTTGCCCGGATTCACGTTTGGATACAGATGCATCCCAAGTTAAGGCTGTTGAATCCCTGCTAGCTTCTATACCTCCCGAGGTCATTTCTAAAAGGGCTGTTGAGTGTAGATCATTCTCAAGAGCGCTTTTTCACTGGGAACAATATATTCGTCAGTCTAGGAACAAACAGACAGACTCTAAGGATATTGAACCTCTTTTCCAGCGTCTTCAAGATATATATAGTCAAATCGATGAGCCAGACGGCATTGAGGGCATATCAAATCACCTTCATGCACTTAACATTGACCAACAGGTGCTTGAACATCGCAAGGCAGGAAGATGGGCTACTGCACAAAGTTGGTATGAGCTACAACTCGAGAAGGAGCCTAACAATATCGATGCCCAGTGGAATCTTCTCACATGTCTTAAAGAATCAGGACAACAAGGTATTTTGGCGAATTATTATTGACCTAGCAGTTTGCTCACCCCAGACACAGATGCCATTCTTACACGATTTGAGATCCTCCGAACGACTGACCCGGGCTCTAGGTTTGTCCCGTTTGCAATCGAGGCATCTTGGATCACAGGAAAATGGGAGAAGTTGCGCAGTTATCTTCAGCTTTGCTCACAACAAGGAACAGGGGATTTTAACATCGGGGTCGGCTTGGCGCTTGATGCCATGCGTCAGGGAAGTAATGACAGATTTGGGGATATTATCTGTGGCCTGCGACTCGGTGTTGCAAAATCACTCAATGCCAATTCTGTGGCATCATTGCAGTCGTGTCATGACAGTATCCTTAGGCTGCACGCCTTAGCAGAGATGGAATCTATAGCTGGCTTAGACCTACGAAGCGAGAAGGATACGCTTCCCAAAATCCGCGCTTCTCTGAGCCGCCGTTTAGACATTCTAGGAGGGCATATATCTGACAAGCAATACCTTCTTGGTCTAAGGAGAGCTATGATGGAATTGACGTATGTTGCTCTCGTCATAGTTTTGCTGAATGGATAAAGTCTAACACTAACGCATGTATAAGGGGCAACTTCCCCAATTCAGACATAGCTGATGCCTGGCTTGCCAGTACTCGCCTTTTGCGCAAGGGAAATTTCACTAACCAAGCATATCAGTCGATGCTTCATGCGGCTGGTTTGAAAAATAGGTCAGCCACTATTGAGCATGCTAGGCTTCTGTGGAAGGATGGTTACCATCGTAAAGCAATACAAACGTTGGAAGGCGCAATAGCTGCCAATGAGTTTGCTCCAGAGAATACGCCTGATGGCTCTGACTCGAATCGTGAAAAACACCAAAACCTACTTGCCGCCAGGGTAGTATCTCAATCTCTTTTACTTTGTGCGGAATGTCATCACTAATATAAGGGGTTCAGGCTCATCTTTTGTTAGCGAAATGGACAGACAGAGCCGGGCAGACACAGTCTGATGTCATAGTACAGAGGTACCGAGAGGCCATCTACCTACATTCAAGGTACTCTGACAATCTTTCCTAAGGCCGACCCCATACTAACTACTATCAGGTGGGAAAAGGCCCATTATTACCTAGGAAAGCACTACAACAAGATCTTAGATTCGGAGAAAGCCAAGCCACTAGGGAAAGAAGCACAGATATAGTGAGTCCCCTTGCTCTCTTATGTCTCATCTGACTTCTTTATTATATACTAACTATTCTTAGTTTGAGCGGTGAGGCTTCTAAACTGGTGATTGACAACTATCTCCGATCGCTAGCACACGGGAACAAATACGTTTTTCAGTCATTGCCCAAGGTTCTCACCCTTTGGCTGGAGCATGCGTCTACTGTGGATCAGCCCTTTGATCCAAAGAGGGGTAATAATGAGTAAGTGGAGTATCTGTCCTTCGATCTATTCAGTTTCATTCATGGTCAGGTTTTATTCGGGTGGTGAAGAGCTGCTAATTAAAATGTGGCACAGAGACTTTCAAACACACACTTTGAAGCAAAGGAGAAAGAGTCTGGATGATATGCATTCACAATTAAAGAAATATGTCAACCGGATGCCGGCTGCACTGGTGAGCATTCTCTAGTGTTTTATAGATTCGGAAATTCACTAATAGTTTCAGCTGTTCACAATTCTTCCTCAGGTGGTTGCAAGGATCTGCCATCCGAACACCACCGTCTATGACCTGTTAACGAAGATAGTCGCCAAGGCGGTAAACTTCTTTCCTCAAGAAGGGCTATGGATAGTGCTTGCCGTGGTCAAGTCGTCTTCAAAAGAAAGGGCATCCAGGGGTATCAACTGTCTTCAAAAAATTACGGTATTGTTTCCTATGGAAAGAGTGGTTCGCTGGGCACTGACAAGGTACAAGGAAGTAAACAAGAAGTTAAAGACAGAAACACCGTCAGATATGCGCGCGATGATAAATCAGGGGCAAAGGTTCTCTGAAGAAATGCTAAAGTTATGCGTAGCGCGCGTCGAAAAAGCCTCTAGAATCAACCTAGCTCGGGCTCTAGGGTTCAATCACAAAGTTGCCCCTTGTCGACTTGTCGTGCCATTTCAAGCAATGCTGACTCCGACTCTACCGACAAGCCATGATGCAGAGTATCTTAAGGGGTTTAGGGCTTTCCCTAGAGACCCAACCACTATTGAAGGTATATTGTCATGTCTTTGTTTCCCTGGCACATAAGTGCGACGTGCACGTCTAACTTTGCTTAGCCGTTCTTGACGATGCTCAAGTCCTGAACTCGCTCCAGAAACCACGGAAGATCAGCGTTCGAGGGTCGGATGGAAGGATTTACAATATCCTCTGCAAGCCCAAAGATGATCTCCGCAAAGACCAGCGCCTTATGGAGTTCAATAACATGATCAATAGGTTCCTTAAAAGGGATGTTGAATCAAGCAAACGACGCATGTGTAAGTGCCCATCTCAGCCGTGAAGGCGTTGTCAAAGCTGAATGAAAAAAGATATCAAAACATATGCGGTTACACCTTTGAATGAGGAATGTGGACTGATTGAATGGGTTGATAATCTTCGAACGTTGAGGGATATTGTTATCAAGCTGCTGAGGGAACGGGGCATCGCGCCAAATGTAGGAGATATTATGAAACCCCTTACCATCTCTATCTGGTTGAATAGCTTACTTTTCCACAGTACACAGAAATCGGACAATATCTCGATGAAGCATGTTCCGAGGTCTCGAAATTGCCTTTGTTTACTACCAAGATTCTACCAAAGTACGTCCCCAATATAACCTGCAATTGCGAGCAGTAAGGCTAATGTGAATGTAGATTTCCACCAGTCCTACATGAGTGGTTTGTCGAGATGTTTCCAGAGTCTGGAACATGGTTTGCAGCAAGGCTTCGCTATACTCGGTCTTGTGCAGTCATGTCAATGGTTGGATACGTTCTAGGGTATGCCTGTACTCGTTATGCATATGTTCTCCTCTAATTTCCATTCATCGAAGGCTCGGAGATCGACATGGCGAAAATATTCTATTCGAGGAGGGCACTGGCGGTATTTTGCATGTTGATTTCAACTGCCTTTTTGACAAGGTGAGAACTTGAATTCCTTCAGTCTTTCCGTCCCGCGTTAAGAGAACATTAATATAGGGCTTGACTTTCGATAAACCCGAACTAGTTCCGTTTCGTCTCACTCAAAATATGGTGGACGCATTTGGAGCTTATGGGTATGACGGTATGTGTAGACCAAGTCCATGGTTAACAGGTATCACCCACGGTTAACCCTATAAACAGGACCGTTCCGGAAGACGTGCGAAATAACCCTTGGTTTGCTCCGGCAAAATGAGGATGCGCTGATGACTGTACTCGAGACATTTTTGCATGACCCAACGACAGACTTCATTGGGAAGAAAGTAAGCACATTTATTCTTCAAGTGCCACCGCAATGCTAATTTGTTAATGAAGCGACGCACCCATGTTAGTGTTCCAGAGACGCCTGCAGGTGTCCTCGAAAATGTTCGTAACAAACTCCGTGGTCTTCTACCGGGGGAATCCGTTCCATTGTCGGTGGATGGCCATGTAGACGAATTAATTGTGCAAGCAACCGATAAAAAGAACCTCGCCGCGATGTACATTGGTTGGTGCGCATTCTTCTAGAGCTACTTAGCCTAACAAGCATACTGCATTTCAGATTTTCTACCTACCTCTTCGCATAGTGCCCTCTTAGTGTGTAAGGAGTGAAATCATATTGGTCAAGCAGGAACTGTCTCTAACGATGCCCTGCACAAAGCCTTTGAATCGACTCTTTCTACTATTACATAGATATAATGGTTGCAATACTTGCTCAATCCCCTATAACCCGTGGAGAATCCAATGAGTAGAAAGTTGGAACCTCGTCTTGTTGCTCCATGCCATTCACCTCCTTTGCGGACCATATCGACCTGGGCCTCTGTTCCTGCTGGGACTTCTACTTCTGTCACTGTGGCTGCTGTAGTCAAAACTGCTGTAACTAGGACTACGGCGCCTACCACGTCGCGGGCTACCAGAGCGCAGCTGTCCCCTCCTCCTCGTTGGAGACGCTGACCTGAGTTCCGATGATCGAGAGCGACGTTGCGATCGTGATCGAGATAAAGTCCGTGGGCGATAAAGGTCATGCCTTTCCATGGGCCTAGTGCGGCCGAACCTTCTCTGGTGGGGAGGCGATCTGGGAGGATAGGGAGAAGGGCGAGAATAACGAGAGTCCGATGGCTGTCCACGGCTGTGCCTTTGACGGCCGGGATTTACCCTGCCGCTCTGGGGTGGCGGTGACCGGGAAAATGCTCTTCGAGGAAGAACAATAGAGACATTAAGCACAGCCCCATCGAGTTGGGCCTCGTGCATGTGTGCGATAGCCGCTTCTGCATCCGCTGGATCGTCGTAAAGTATATATGCTGTGCCTCGGTTTGTCATGACTTGAAAGAGTGCGTTAGGAGGCCGATAGAGCGATAAGGAGGTCTACCCATACATACAAGCTTTGTTCATGGGAAGATCTAGACTCTCTATACTCCCAAAGCTCCCAAATATTTCTCGAAGGTGTGACTCGGTTACATTTTTTGTCAGTTTCTCAACAACAATCTATGATATGTAAGCTCCAGATACAGAGAGCACAGACGGGACAACAGTGAGCAATAACAGACTTTTGAGCTCCTTGGTAGGCTATCTGAAGGGCTAGGAGTTTCGCTGTAACTTCTGTCTCTACACCGTCGTGAACCTCGACTGCGACTGCGACTGCGACTACTCCAGCTTCGGCTTCGGCTTCTCGACAGCATTCTCGATCGCGAAGCAGAGCGAGACCGGCTCCTGGAGCGGTAACCGCTGTGACGGGTACGATCAAAGGATGGGCTTCGCTTGCTGCCGGGTTGGGACTCTGAACGGGGGGACATCGTGCGCCTCATTGGGGTTGAAGCTTGCTCGGGATCTGCATCAAGTGGTGAGCGGTTTGGCGAGCGACCTCGAACCATCGCAGACATAATTGTTGTTATGTAGCTTCACAAAAATGTGTCAGTGATCCCGTTTGCTTCAGGGTTAACGGTTGAGGGATAGTAAAAATGTAGTATAAGAGTTCAAACAGGGTCGATATTTGAATAATTATTCAGGAAGCTAATGGATGTGATGTCTAAAGCTAGCTGATCTTGGCTAGACTAACAATTAAGCTCCAATTGGCCCGGGACCTATTCCCCACTTTGCACAGCGTCAAGTTTTCGTGAGAAAATGGAGGTTGGGGCCAGACTTCTGTCCTTCGATGAAATCGATGTATGTTTATCCATCAGTGCTCCAGAAAAGCATTCAATTTACAAATTCTCACCCCTGTCTTAGCGACCTTAGTATCAGCTAATATAGGTATAGCGGTTGTGTCTTTTTCTCTCTCTCTTCTTTCCTTCCTTTTCTTGTTGCTTCCACGCACTTTATCATTGCCCATGAATCTAGCCAAATCGTGGTATAATGAGGTAACCACAATCTAAATATCGATTGATTCTCCCCATTGCTCGTACTGCTGGATAACACTGTCCGTGATCTGCCTCTTGACTTGCTTGAGCGCAAGTTCGAAATGTTCCCACCGAATATCTTGTGCTTGACCAGTCTCCTCTTCCTCGTCCAATGCAGCATCTCCGGCAGTCTCGCAAATGCTCACAATTTCCGCTCCTGAGTAGCCTTCAGTCTTCCAGGCCAGGTCTTCCAAACTTACGCCGGGATGAACAACGGATTTACGACACCAAATATTCAATATCTCTTTCCGCGCCTCAAAGTCCGGGGGTCCAATGTAAAGGATATTGTCCAAACGGCCCGGGCGCATCAAAGCCGGGTCAATTACCTCCGGTTTATTTGTCGCGGCGACGACTAGGACACTCTTCAACTCTTCAATTCCATCCATCTCGTTCAGTAACGTTGTGAGCACATTGACACCCCCTTGGGACGTACTACTGCGCTTTGAGGCAATTGCATCGATTTCGTCAAAAAAGATAATACTAGGCCTCGCAGATCGTGCCTTTCGAAAAATATCCCGTAGGGCCCGTTCCGACTCCCCAACGTACATACTTAGAATTTCAGCACCTTTTACGGCCATGAAGTTCAGGCCCGCTTCTGTAGCAAGTGCTTTGACAGTCAGGGTCTTAGAGCAACCCGGCGGCCCGTACAGCAGAATGCCTTTCTTACTGTTTACATTAAGCCTCCTCATTCGTTCGGGATGCTATAGTCATCAGTTCCATTGTTGTAAATCATCGATGTAGACACTCACTTTCAATGGCCTCTCAACGGCCTTTTGAAGACGCCGTTTAATATCATGCTGCCCACCAATATCCGACCATCTCACTTTTGGTGTCTCCAGGAATACCTCCCGCATCGCAGTGGGGCGGGTTTCCTGTAGAGCCGTTAATACGTCGGCCTCCTGGACTTCTAAAGGCGCAATTTCTTTTGTGGCCAAGTCATCACTTGAGTCGCTGGTAAACATAGAAGCTTGGCGTAAAGGCAAACTATTCGAATGAGCTTCTTTGATCTGTCTCTGGCGCGCCTTGCGACAAACAAGCTGAAGTAAAGCGAACAAGTCAGCTCCGACATAGCCGTGAGTCTTCTCCGCCATCATATCTATGAGCCTGTCACTCAGCACGGGAGACTGATATCCGCATATAGCGCGCAAGATTTCGGCTCTGTCATAGGCTGTAGGAATATGTAGTTCAATCTCTGTCGCCAATCGATGTGGCGTCCTCAAAGTATCATCAACTTCGTTGGGGTGTCGGGTTGCAGCTACAACAAGAACCATAGCACCTCTCGCAAGGTCCAAACATTCACAAAGAACAGATGTCAAAGACTGGGAATCCAGCGATGTCCGTTTAGGAGCAATGAAGTCCAGTTGGTCAATGACCACAACACTCGGCTGACAACGAACTGCATCCTGAAACAGCTTGCGTAGCTTAGCTTCACCATCGCCAATATTCCTGCTGAATGTGGAAGACCCAATGTTGAATGCTTTTCGCCAACCAGCACCTTGTATTTGGCGAAGAAGAGCAGTTTTACCTGTCCCCTTTGGTCCATAAAGAAGAACGCCCCGAGTGTGCTCATAGAAAGCAGGCATTGCCACCATCCCTGAGCCAATGTTGAAATCAGCAAGGCTTTCATTGATACTATCAATCTGGCGGCCCATTCCACCCAAGCCAGACGACTGTACTTTTATAACAAAGCCTTGGACTCCCTTCTCTTCATCTGAATCATCGCCAATCAAGATTTTGGAATTCTCAGTGAACCGCAGTAATGTGCTATGGGTTGTTTGATTCAAGGCCCGCATGGTTGCTACTTTGAAGCTTCTTCGTTGACCCTTAAGCTCTAAATCAAAAATCAATCCAACGGCGAGAGCATCACATCTAGCAAGAGGAAACTCCAAAGCCCAGGCCCAATGGTGCCTTTCCGATGGCGGGAGGGGGCCATATCTCGTCATTCGTTCGATATCAGAGCATTCCACAAAAGAAATTGATTCAATCTCTCCCAAAGGCCCATCGGTTTTGGAAATAGATACCTTCTCGCCAAGTTTGACGCCGTAGCAGTCCTGAAGTGTCCTTGAAGTCTGTACGACCGTAGTTTGTATGTTTTCGGTTGCGCTCCAAGCTATTGCAGTCTTCGCACATTCGCCAGAGTAGTTCAGGGTACAAGTATCCCCAGCCCGAAGCTTTAGGGCAGCCAACGACGACGATGATAAATAAACGCGAAACGCATCTTTATGGTCATTTCTCGCTTGTTTAGAAAGCGGTCGAACTGTGAAAAGGCGGGGTTCCGACATTTCGTGCGGGCTTGACCAAATAATATCCGTGAGATATCAGATGATATACAATGTTGCAAGATGTAAACTGTGGTCAACGCCCGTATCAGGTATTCTGGTAGCAGATATGATTGGACACTCTATACTGCATGCATTGCAATACGTCTTCACTACACAACGATGTTGAGCTGCTTTGAAGTCAGAGAAGCAATAAGAGGGATAAATGAATAATAACAAGAGGAGTAGGAAGAAGATTTTCGGCGCGAATATCTAAGGGCAGAAGGGTAATGTAAAAGCCACAAGTGGTTTATAAATTCGTCCTCTCTTTCTTTTTTTTTTTTTTTTCTATCTAACATATGGACGCGGATTTAGATCAGCGCCCCGCACCGACCCGTACCTTTATAAATCCTTAGAGGCCAAGATAATCCATCTAATCATAGGTTTTCGAGCTATAAGATGGTACCAACATCCACCACTCGTACAGCATCCATCAATCCAAACAAGTCCAGCGCTGTCCCCTTACCTAATGTCGGTCCTACCCCTCTCTTTCTCACCTGCTTAGAACAACATAACCATCATCAAATTCCACCCAAAGTGAATCGTTATGTTCTATAGCCGCCGAAGGCATTTATGGGCATCCACAACACGCCGACTAGTATCACAACTTTGGGAGTCACCAAAGCTATCTCAAAAATTCACTTCTCTTCTTAGCTCAGGGGTGTCTACAAGAAATATTACCACCGCCAAGAAACCAGGGAAACTTCAAGATGTCTCAGGAACAAACCCACCGAGTACGCCACGCATCGCGGACATTGTAATGGGAATAGAGGACTGTGGTGTTACCATTGAACGTGGGCAGCTGGAGATAACATCAAGCGAACGCAGTCGTCGAGGCCATAGAACAGCGCTCGTACTTTCGGGAGCGAGTCAATCATTGACTCCCTATGACTTTCGTAGGATGCTAAAATCTAAAGACTATAGCTTGAAGGGGCTAGAAGAAGGTGTATCCATACATACGAGGATAGAACGCGCGAGTTGCTTTTACTAATAAGAATCCAGTCCTACCTATACGGGATCGTCAAACGCTCCAACGCTCCGATTCTTGGCTCCTAATCTTTACCTCTCCGGCCTATGCCGTGGAATATCAACAAAGGGTCATGGAGTTGCAAGAACTCTATCTTAGGCAAGCGGCTCCTACTACAACGACAGCATTGGATATGCCAGCCGAAGCATCCACGAATGGCAGGGTCAAACATAGCGAGCACTTTAACTATGCACTCGGTTCAACACTACGTAATGTTTCTGTAGCAGCGCAGCTATTCCCGTTCGATTTCAAGTTACAGCACACAATTGGGATCCACAGTGGACTGCGCCAACCAGAATCCTCTGGAAACAAGCTCTTCCCTGTGAAACTACAGTTGAATTACGTCTCGTTTCCTTCTTTGGACTCACATCATATCAGGAAGCTTCTTAAGCTAGATGGTATTATGAGAGGCCGAAGATGGGCTTTACCAGAAACAGATGACGCCGTTATTCAAATAGAGCCGACAACTGTGTTAGGATTGTCCCAAATAAATCTCGAGGGTACGGGCAGTCTGAGTCAGTCAACCGTCAATTTCATGAGAATGTGGCGCGTTAATTTCCTCACTTCCTTTGAGGCTGCTCGTTTCGCTCGTGTCTGGCACCAGAAGCCGCTTCCAAAGCTTGGAAATGAAGATTTCCATGTACCCAGTCCACATGTGAAAGCGGAGTGCATTTTCCGATAAAGATGTTATGCTATACTGTGGGGCCTTGTCATTGTTGCATAACGTTCCCTAGAAACCAGCATCGAACTCTGGAGCAAATTATTTTGTAAGGTATATTATACATTACCCTTCTCTTCACATCGTCATAATTATCGGTCTTAATTGAAGGGACTAGTGGCTACTTTGTTCCCTCTTTTCTCCACCATTTATCAGGCAATAAGCTATACGCAGCAAAGGAGGTTTTCATTACCAGCGCACATTCTTGCACCTTCTGCCAAATCAAAGTACACGATGTATTATGCTGATACCCGATGACAACATGCAAGTCACTTCTTGTAACACAAATACCCAGTATAGCGTAACACTAGATTAAACAATGCCACCAAACATACTTCGAACGACCGTAACAGAACGGCGGCCTGCCCCACGGCCACAATTTGGACATACATGAAGGCTGTTTCGCAAAAAGATTAGGCCTCTCGGCGTCCACTGGAGCATAAAAACCCTAACTTGTTCTTGTTCAAGTCCATGGCAGAATAGCTGTTTGTCGGAGTTTAGGGAGAAAAAGAGTAGGTTTGTAAGGTGGATCGAAAAGGTCAAAGCAAGAGAATATACTAACAAGCCCATCAGCAACATTTGCCTCCTGTATTGCCATTCAGTCCCGGGCCTTGCTGATCTATGCTGACACCTTGCGAACCAGGCTGTTCAGTTTTAGATGTGTCCATGCCTTTCTTAATTTCCGAGGCAAGATTGTAGAAGGCTTTCTCGATATTGATATTGTTCTTTGCTGACACTTCAAGGAAGGGTATTCCAAGCTCATCAGCTAGCTGCTGGCCCTGTTCAGTCGACACGGCTCTCTTCTCTTCCCAGTCACATTTATTTCCGATGAGAATTTTATGGACGCCTTCACTTGCATGCTGTTCGACGTTTGAAAACCATGTGCGGATGTCTGGGAAACAGGGTCAGTGCCATTGCCAAAACGTTCCAACCTAGAATCAGGAGAGTAAGCCCTTACTTTGAAATGATCTCTCATCAGTGACATCATAGACCAGAAGTATACCCATTGCCCCTCTATAGTAAGCCGTTGTAATCGTTCTAAAGCGCTCCTGTCCAGCTGTGTCCCATATTTGAAGCTTTACACGCTTTCCGTCAAGTTCGATTGTACGAATCTTGAAGTCAATTCCAATGGTCGTGATGAAGGACGGGGTAAATGAATCTTCGCTGAATCGTAACAAACAACATGATTTTCCCACCCCAGAATCTCCGATCAACAGAAGTTTGATCTAAATGTCATCTATTAGCCTGTTGCCCACCAGGAGAACGGTGGTACTCTCACCAGAAAATCATAGTTTCTTGTACCAGCCATGATGGAGTAGACGCAGGTAGCGTTAGTCTGAGCTACGCAGATCAAGGGAGCGAGGAATAAGTCAATTACGCCAAAAAAAAAAATGTCTCACGATAGTAGCTCTTGACAGAAGGGCTGGTGATATTGTCGGGAAACTCAGTTTCTCTGGCACCACCGCAGTATCTTTCCTCCTGTCCTTTATTCTTTTCTTACCCTTCAAGAGAAACGAAAAGGCTATCGATCGATGCTCTGAGACTCTTCCCACTTCAGTGATTCTTCTGCAGGAGAGCTGCAGCCACCAAATGGTGGCAAGGTAGGCTTGCTGGCTAGAGAGAAATCGAGGGACTCGGGACGCTATACGACGGATCAGGGGAGAGGGTGGGCAATATGATCACGTCCCGCGGTAAAGAAGGCGGTCTGTTTATGGAGATGCAACCTTGGAATATTGAAATACTGGGGTCGGGATCTTAGGTGTCGGTCGTTCTGACATTTATCAGAGAAGATAGAGAGTGGCGGCACAAAATGGTGCCTAGGTGGATGAATGGATGGGTGATTTACGGAGTTAAAGTAAGCAGCTAGGGATACAACAATAATATGGGTATGTATAGGCGGAGCGACCGGTACTTTGACTGTAACTTTGCCTTGAAGTCTGGTACTGTATTAAACTGGCTAGGGACATACGACACGTATGTATGTGCATACAAGCCGTATAACCCACACTTCCATCTCATTTCTGAGAATACGTACTTTGGTCCCGGCCTTTATAATCAATCACAGTAATTGCATGGCTACTGATTTGTAGATTGGGGCATTTGAGGTCCAGAGATAGTTCTCTTGAGGGAAGATCTTACTAATATACACGGACGGCAAGGCACTAATTCAATACTCTTATTCTGTAACATCCCCAATTAAGCGCCATCACTGGTAACAAGCAGTATCAAAGCCAGTACTCTTTCCAGGTCTTTTTGCTAGGAAATAGTGATAGGATGCCATTCAACTGAAAGTGTTAACCAATACCTTGTAAACGTCTTTATGCTAATCAGCCCCCTGATCGATCGCGATCCAAGTTGAACCTACACGTTGGTACGCTGGATTAATGGTTATGGATCTCTTCAACTAAATATGCTCTTGGGCCCAAAACCATAAAGGGTCTTCTCGCCCCTTGAAATGAAAGCAATTAGCGGCTTGAGATTCTTGACTATTCGCCGGGGGCAACTCCAAAAACGTGGCTATTGTGTCCCTAGAACTCCATCATTGCATCCATTTCGAGTAGGCCCAACCCAATCTGCCAACAATTTCAAGCTGCCGAACCACCATTTTCTGGTTGATGAGGTCAGCGACATCTTCTCGAAAGGCGCGGAGCTCTGCCCCACTTAGGAGAGCTTCTGCTTTCTGAAGCAAAACTTCAGCGTCACAGATCAGAAGACCATGATCTCGGTATGCGAGCACGTCAGTAGGTGCAGGGGTAGGCGATATCAACGTTCGATGAGCAGCCCTGCCCAAGGTCAGCACATCCCACATTTCACCACTACATACTACATACCGCAGTGCATGTCTTAAATCATCCTGCCGCCTACCCATTCTCAGTCCCTTTCTATTGCCAAAGAGACCCCAGAACCATCGAAGAGACGCGTACGAGACCAAGATACCAGGTGTGAGGCCAACAAATCTGCGACCGTTAGCCCATTCTACTGTAATATATTGAATAAAGCATATACCCGAAAACGAGCTCCTGGCTCTTCAGTAAAGCGTCAATACCGCCAATTGCGATCTCGACATCTACCTTCGTCTTCTGAATTTGGATCAAAAGTGCTCGTACAAGATCACCTCGTACGGTTCCGACAAAGGGGGTCCGTAGATCTTTTTCGTACGCTCTCAGTACTGGTGTTAAATCTCCCTCCCTAACCTTGTTTGTGATGGAACTGATATCAAGCACATGATCTTCGGGCTTCGGTTCGCCCCGATCAAGGATGAAGTCGACTACCATCCGTTCTAAGCTTGCCCGGTCGGCCTCTAGGCTGTTCTTGCTCATCAAGGCAATCTCGCTTTTCTCATCATGCCTTATAGTTCCAATGAGCCTTTGAATTGGGTCAAAAACCCAATTGCTCCAAAATTCAACTGTAGTTTCCACGGCACTGGCAACCCATCTGATTAGCTGATGGCGACGATTCTTCAGTACCTTAAATGAGGTGCTCGCCGTTAGGAGCAGCATCGATAATGGAAGCCAGTATCGCACTAGACGCGATGGGCGCCGGTGCTTGTCAATGTTTGCCAATACGAGGGTGTTGTGGGCAGGAAGGAGTCTAAGCAGTATATCTTGGAGTTGCTTAGCGACTAGTTCAGGTGCTTGAATGGAGTGTTTGCCATCAGACTCTGTTTGGAGACACGCAAACTCCTTGTTAGCAGCCGAAAGGATATCTTCCCCAAGATCAAGAAGACCACTGTCACTCGGCAATTTCTGCAGGAATATTTCCATCAAGGTCACACTTCTACATACCGTCTTACGCCAGTAATCATCGGCGGAGATGCACCTTGTCAAGTTACAATTATCGTCATTTGCTTGAGCAGGGAAACACTCTCTCATGAGGAGCCCGATACCATGGGCATTGAGGTCCTTCATTAATTTAAGCCTTTCTCGCTTCCGCCTTATCTCAGACCTGGCTGCTACAAACGGTGACAGTACGTTCGCCGGTAGAGCATGCAAGTTTCCTGCAAAAAAGCATCTCTGTATGGGCTCGTAAAAATGTGTCCATCGTACTGAGGCAGGCGTAGGAAACCTTGCCTCGGCACCACTATCATTCCTGCTAGGGCGAGGCTTGGCCAACCTGCGCCATAACCGGAAAGGTAATGTTTGCAGTGTATAAACACCGATGTGCCAATAAGACCCCAGGATTGTGTCCCAGTAGGAGATTTCATCGCTGAGGAGCAGGCTCCGGTCTAGGAGAGACCTCAAGATCACCCCTAAAGTCTGTACAGTAGCTTTCGTAACTGCCAGCCACGTGAGTTCTTCTAGTTCACGGTCCGTGGACGCATCCGAAAGCAACCCATGTGAATCACCTGGGGACCGGAAAAGCTTCAAAGTCAATTTCACAATGTGCTCAGCGGGGAGCATCGGTCGGAACTTGGAGGGCACAGAGAGAGAGCTGATAACATTTTCTAGATCAGATATGTGCTTTGTATAGGCGTTCAGATCATGCGTATGTTTATGGGTCTCCAGTGAGGTAAAGTGCAAGTCGTTGATTTCTTGCTTAATTTGATCCAGCTGCGTATCTAAGCGGCAGATGTCACTTTCAGTTCGTTAGCATGGATAAATGGCCCTTGGGATAATATACATCTTTTGACTCACTCATTAATAACCGACATGGTCTGCCCTATGATTATGATACAGCGTGTTCTGCGGAGAAAAGAAGGGGGCTTCTTTGGAAAAAGAAATATGCTTGTATTGCAGGTGTGAATGGCGTCATTATGTCACAATTAATCTGACCTAAACAATGTAAGAAATACTCTGTACTCGGTATGTACTCCGTATGTACTCCGTACCGTAAATAACATTTTTTTTTTCAAGTTTGGGACTTGGTAAAACAAGCGCCCGTATTGTTAATACTCCACTCCGTATGTCCACCCTCTCTATACATGGCTTATAAAGAGTCTATTACATAGAAGAAGTAGACGGTATTTACCTACACCATGGTAGAACTATATAAGTATAGTAGAAAGTACTTCAGGTAGTAGTAGTACTCCATTTACCTTGTGTCCACAGCCTAAGTATACCAATCAATATAAGAGGCACTGAACTGGTTATATATATGTATACAGAGCACTCAGAAGCATTCTTGGTATCCAAGACTTGTCTTAGCGTTACGTATCTCAAAGGGCCCAGGCTCGTACTTGACTAAGTACGTATTAGAGATTTTCAAGACTCCAGAACTCGCGACCTCTGAAGCCCCTAGGCCTTCAATAGAACCCTTTAACTGGCAATAAGCTTTCCTGTTTTATATACAATTCACAGCACTTAATGTAATATAATTATATACAGCAAAATCAAAGGGGGCATACCCATACAATCTAATCTCTTAACCGACAGTATGTATAGGATTATAAAGGTCTTGTGGACTTAGCGCAGTCCCTTTCCAACTAAGCTTAATGTACTAATATGTCTAACCGAGTTCACTCCATAGTCGATGGTTGTATTTACAATGCAGGCGGTCCTTTATAACAGGTCTTTAAATATTCCCCACCCCCGTAATTGTCATCGCCTCTGGAAAACCCTTATAGAACATGGCATCATTGAAGTAAATGTGTATCTAGAGTGCGATACTCATTGCCACGATAGCCCGCACACCTATCTTTTCTTCCACGCTACTAAATAGACATACAATCTCAAGTATCACGCAACTCAAGGAGGAAATGACTCGTTAACGGCAGCCACTGCACTGGCATGTATCATATGAAAGCTGCACACTTGAGTGCTCAACTCAGCCTTCGAGACATGCCTCACTCTTTGACTGACAGGGGGTATCATTATCAATCTGTTAGCTGGATTGGCAGCAAAGCCTCAGAGTCTAGTCGCATTACTGCCGCAAACATGTACCGTGGCGCAGGTAGGACATGTGATCATTCTTGAAAACCTCAAAACAGAGCTTCTTTTCCTTTGATGTGTACAGACTGAATTGCGGCTTGCTAGCGGAGATAACTATCACCCCGCCAATCTGTGCTAAAGTTTCCTGGGATACATAATTTTGAACATATTCTATAACAGACTGCATCAATCCAGGGATTGGCAGGTTATCTCCCACGCGGAGTCGTGTTCTGGTAGATGAATAATTGATAAACATGGGTAATAGCCATCTGATAACGTTTGCATAGAACACGCCATGGGTAGTAGGCTGAGGCGAGACCGGCAAGGCCGCTAAGAATTGTATTCCCTACGCTTACTTCGGAGCCTAGGTTCAGGATACTGAACTTCGTGTCGGAGAGGCAATAGATAAGGATGAGCCTGGGGTAGCAAAGTACGCTGAATCAAATAACAATAAATATGATTTTAGTGGACAACAGCCAATTCAGTGGAGACTCGTTTTGTGGAGCACAGCATCGGTCCAAATCGGCTAGGCGGTGGCGCCAGAAAAAGCCAAGGGCTGGGTAAGGGGAACAGCAGAAAAAAAGGTCTCGCCACCTCGGGACTGGAGGTCCTTGATCGCGCAGCTTTATCCACCGTCCCTGAAATACCGCCCACACACACCCTTCAAGTTCTGACCCTTTCAGCCAAAGTTTCTCACCGGTGCTTCCTCCCTTACAACCAATCCTTCCCTTCCTACTTTTTCTCCTATTTTCCACCTCGATAAAGCCATACACATTGATATTTCTTGGTAAGACAATTGCAAGCGAGACAATCGCCCCTTGAGGACAAGTTTGTAAACACAATGTAAGCTTCTGTCATTGCAATGGTTGTTTTATATCTAAATTGACCCGATAAAGGAATTCGACGCTATTGTCGACTCCCCCAGAGACTTACTGGGGCCAGTTTGAAGAAATTTCCAAATACAATACTCACTTAAATGTACTCGAGAGGCTATGGACAGCATGGTATGCTTGGATGCAAAACGACGTCCTGGCGACTGGCATCATGTCTTTTGTTATGCACGAGATCGTCTATTTCGGGCGCTCCCTGCCTTGGATCTTTATAGACAGCTTGGGCCTGCTCAAGGGTTATAAAATCCAAAGTGTAGGTTGATCTTGCTTCCAGCTCAAGAGATCTTTCGTTAACTAGTTGGCAGAATAAAATTCCGTCATTGCGCGAGCAATGGGATTGTGCGAAATTTGTCCTACTGAGCCATTTTACAGTTGAACTACCTCAGATCTGGTGTGTATCTTTCTAGATGCTTGAGTTTTCCACCTAACAATATTGTCGTCAGGCTATTCCATCCCATGGCTCAATTCTTTGGCCTTTCGACATCAGTTCCTTTCCCCACCTTTTGGACAATGGCCTACCAGATTGCAATCTTCTTCGTGCTTGAGGATACATGGCACTACTTCTCGCACCGAGCACTTCATTGGGGTCCCCTCTACAAGGCTATTCACAAGATCCACCACCAATATTCGGCCCCCTTTGGCATGGCAGCTGAATATGCTTCTCCAATCGAAGTTATGATTCTCGGTTTCGGTACTGTCGGCTGTCCAATCCTCTGGTGCGCAGTAACTGGTGACCTGCACATTTTCACAATGTACGTTTGGATTGTACTGCGGCTGTTCCAAGCTATAGACGCACACAGCGGTTATGAATTCCCTTGGAGTCTCCATCATTTCCTGCCATTCTGGGCGGGCGCTGACCACCATGATCTTCACCACGAGAAGTTTGTCGGTAACTATTCTAGCAGCTTCAGGTGGTGGGATTATCTTCTGGATACTGAGTACAGCCCAGAGGCAATCAAACGACGGAGGGAGAACAAGGCTGCCGGTGACGCTAGGAAGGACCAGTAATAGTTGTTTCGCAATTACTAGCCGCCTGCTCGATCTTGTTCTTTATTTATTTTTACTTTCCCCCCTTCGTCACTTCCTTTCCCTGCATAGATGGGTTGTCTCGGAACTTGATATCGAGTTAACTTGTCTATATATTTTCAGACCACCTGTCTGATATACAGCAGACTTTCGATCCTGTTGGGAATAAGGCGGGGGTATTTATTTTACTGCCAATGGATTATAGCCTATACTGTGGTTCCATGTATTAATTTAACAATATTAGCTAATTTAATAGAATAACTGTCACATGAGGCTCACTCCACTACGTCCTGTATTTACTAAGGTCTTACCAACCCCCACTTTTGTCAATATAAGACATATGGAGGAAGGGTGTGAAAAGATTGTGCTGATTCCTACAGATGTGTTGGTATATCTTTTCCTTGTATGAATTTTGCCAGCTGTACAGAGACATGTTGCAAAAGTGATCAAACAAGTGGGCCCTGGTCATGTGACCCAATGTCCAATAGGAAGCTCTTATGTAATTATAAGGTGGGATATAATTGGCCATATATCATGTGATACACATTAGCGTAGTTTTGTGGGACTGAATAAGGGGTATAGATTGGCTGACTAATCACTATATACAATAGCGTTATCAATAAGCGAGCCGCCACCCCAACCGCCATTTAAAAAGGGAATTGTTATTTGGACCTCACGCTAAGCCTATATAGGAAGGCATAATACTATGTATTGGTAATACTACTAGTTAAGCGGGACTATTCTAGAATAGGAATATAGAACTGCATTCTCCCTCCCTCCCAGGCCCTCTCTCTAAGAGCGGCTAACCGGCGATATCAGTAATGTATCTATATCTATTATCTTTTCAAGGTTTATAGTAGCCTCGCTACTTACCTAATCTAGATAATAAATAGAAAGATCCTTAGCTATTAATTAGTATATTATTAATATTAAAAATAATTATTTTTTTTCTTAAAAAAAAATCTATTGTAATTGAAAGTAGCGGGGTACTATAAGAGGTAAAGAGTTGCCCGACTCCTATATAAGGTAGGGATCGCTATATCCTTTACATACACGCGGTAGCTGGGCAGTGTAGGGTTAGCCTGTAGTACGGAATATAGGATGTCTCTACTAATCAGCGAGAACTACTGTAAGGTAGTCTTACTTATAGCAGCTCTATAGTGTAGCTACGATCATACTATTCTAAGTATTTTTTTTAGTATACCGATCTATATTGGTTTGTATAGGATATTATATTTGAAAGGGATTTACTAGCGTGTATTTTGATTATATGACTCGCTTAACATCCCTATATAGGCTTAATGTGAGGTCCAAATAACTAGCGTGAGGTCCAAATAACAATTCCCTTAAAATATTATTAAGTTTATTTTTAAAAGTATTTATTATAAATTAGTATTAATAGTTTTTTTCTATTATAGAAACTCTTTATAAAAAGTATATTTAAGTTATTATTATATATTTATATTCTTTATATATTATTAGTATTATTAATTTTATTCTCTCTTTTTTTAGAATTTCTATTAAAATACTAATATATCTATTCAGATATATAGATCTCTAGTATTAGAATTTAAATTTTTTTTTTATAGTTTTGTGTTCTTTTTTATAAAATAGTTTTTTTAATTATATTTTTAACTTACTTTAGTATAATTATAGATTATTATAGTTTATTTTTACTACTGTAAGATCTTTTTTAATTTCTTTTTATAGATAGTTATATAACCAGAAAAATAGATTTACTAAATTTAATAAATAATCTATCTTAACTAGATTTAGATAAAACTTTAAAATAAATTAATTCTAGAACTAATTAAAATAATAGTAATATAAGTGTGGTTCTGGGTAGCAACCACCCTATATATATATCACCTAACCGATTGAATCCTTGTTCAGGATTCAATTGTGAGCCTTTTGGTCGAGCGGGTTAGGTGACTCC